>NC_068567.1:43176314-43482990 GCF_025698545.1 Gossypium raimondii | reverse complement strand
ATGGCTTCAGTTAGGAAAAGATAGACTTGTGGGAGATAAAGAAGTACAAAGGTCCACATACATGTGTTGTCAGTACAGTATCACTAGGTGTTTAGGGTTTTTGAATAATATTATTATTACTTAATGTTGTATTATTTAACATACTTCGTTAACAGGTGTTTCACAAGATCATCCTAAGATGGATTCAGATATAATAGCTACCCTAATACTATAGACGGTGAAGACAGATCTCAGGACTTTTGTGTCGGTCTTAATTTCCAGTATTCGTAGCCAATTGAGGTACATGTCTTCTTACCGCAAGGCTTGGATAGCTAAGAAGAAGGCATTGAAAAAGATGCATAATAGGTGTGACGCTTCATATAATGAGGTGTGGCAGTGGTGTCAGGTGCTGGAGAGGTACGTCCTAGGTTGCGTAACAGACCTTGAAATGGGCCCTGCATACTACAACAACTGCTTGCTCCATGGATTCCAAGTGTTCAAGCATTTGTTCTGGAGCTTTAAGCAATACCGGGACACATTTGTGTACTACAAGCAATTGGTACAAATTGATGGTACCTTTATGTATGGTAGATATACTCATCGGCTATTACTAGTTGTGGCAAAGATGGCGGTGGGAGAATCCTTCCAATTGCGTTTGCAATAACATCGAGGGAGTCAAGTGACAACTAGGATTTCTTTCTTTTTAGATTGAGGAGGCATGTCTGCCCCCAACCTGATATATGCGTTATATCTTATCGGGGGCACTGGAATACTAGCCGCAATTGAGTGATAGGGAAGCCTATGGGATCGCACACACTATCGATATTTTCTAAGGCACGTTGCGTCCAACTATTACGGGTAATATCGGTCTACCACTGAACGACGACAAATGACCAACATGGGTATTTAATCTCTACTAATATAATTTTGTTTGTAATATTCAATTTATTATGAATAGAATAGTGGTATGTAATTTTCACTATCAACTTATATTGACAGGGTACAAGATCAATGAGGATCGCTTTCATGAGATGTTGGCTATTTTGCGATCAGTTAATGATCAAGGCATAGACTACCTCTGTAACATACCTTTCAATCAGTAGACACAAACATACGATGGCGGCCTACGATATGGTCATATGACCTCAAACCTGGTTGAATGCATAAATTTTGTTCTAAAATAAATGCGTCAATTGCCGATAACCTCGATTGTATTGGAGACATTTCCGTTTGGCATCATTACTTCCAAAGCAAGCAGCGAGTTATAAAGGCCAAATGTAAGGAGGTCATGTATGGTGCCGGAAGGTATTGCAAGAAATTAACAAGGTGAAGGCGCGGGCCAATACCATGCACATAGTGTGTCACGATCGCGACAACCTATGGTATTGTGTGACAGAGTCAGACATACCGAACCAAGGTATTACCGGCGGGCAACATCGTATACACCTAAGAAATAGGACTTGCGACAGTGGGACGTTTGACACACTTCGTTATCCATACGCTCATGTAATTGCAGCTTGTTAGATTCTTCGTTTGGATCCCATGAGCTATGTCGACAAAGTGTATAAAATAGAATACATGTACAACGTGTAGAGACATGTATTCCCACCGGTCCCAGATGAACGTAAGTGGTCGTCTATATTGCTTGCTACGTTTAAGTTGTTACCAGATAAAGAATTGCGTCGAAAACCAAAAGGTCGACCTTTCTCGAGTAGAATACGTGATAATATGGATATCTGGGAAAGAACGAACCAACAGAAGTTGTGCGGATGGTGTAGGAACCCAGGTCATACAATTTGAACATATCCAAATCGAAATAGTTGATAATTGATGAAATAAAACTATGTTGCATTATTTCTATTGTTTTATTCAAAAGAACTTCTATTTTATTAAATTGGACAAAATATAAAAATAATTTACTATTAAAATATTCAAAAAAAATTTATTTTATTAAATGAAACAATATAAAAACAATTTGTACAAATATATTTTAAAAAATAAATGTATATGCTAGACGAAATTAGTACCACATGGGGGTGGTCGACGGTTACGCGTTAGATTCGTTCTTGGTTCAGCTTCCAGTAGAGGTTGTGGTTGTTCTGGTTGTGGGTGTTGGGAAGATGACCCACCTTGATAGAATAAAGAATGCAGAGGTGTTTGCATCACCCACGGCGGAGGTGTTGGAATCCCATAAGGCAATGGGGATTGAAAATGAGATGAGCTCCCCGACAGTGCCTCGTGCGATCCCTCCTACGATGATGGCCTATATATCGTCGGTTGAGTCAGAGTCATCGGGAAAGGATATGCACTGGGCCATGCATTCCAACCTGGCATAGGACTAGAAAAAGGAAACATATAAGAGTTAGGATACATATAAGTTTTGGAACGCCGGCACCCCCACGGCGCAGCAAAAATTAATACATCTGGCTATCCAAACCATGGATCTATGTGTGAGGAACGAATCGAGGTGAAATAAGGTTTTGAAATTACCGAATCTTGAAACTGAATAGACAGCGACGCCTCGGCAATGAGTATTCTGTTCTACTATCGAACCAAGCCGCAACCTTTAGTGACTCCAGCCTCTACGCAATCCACCCAGTTGACAATGAACAGAAGAAATCCCCAAAACTGTTTTTGAAGAAGACTTTGCTTGACGGCTGCTAGACTAGTCAAGTAAAGGAAAAACGAGATTTTATATTATATTTTTTAGGGTTTTAAAAAAACTGTCTAATATATCCCTCTTATAATTGGTATATATAATGAATCATAATTCATTAAATAAATCAAATAAAAATAACAATGTTTTAAATTGAAAATTATAATTACATTAATTATAATAATGATTTCGGTAAACTATATTTATTTGAATTTATATACGAACAAAAACCATATAATATGTTCTCATTATGTGTACAACAACCTTATACATATAATATGTTTGATATTTGATTACCCAATTAAATTAATTCTACAATTAATTTAATTCATGTGACAACCAAACATAATACCAACTATGTTTTATTCCGTTCATTTCAACCATAGGGTGTAACCCTGTAGGTTCTTGTAACGTTAGCAGTAATATTAGAATGATTCTAATGTTACAAACAATGAGTGGCATCTAGCAATGCATCATTGCTACCTAAGTTACAAGAAATCATGATTCGACATAACCTTTTTGTGATTAACCTTTCATGCATTAATCCTTAAGTCCTTTATCACTGGGTTGGACACAAGTCATGGAATAGTCAAACTTGCATAGTCCATCTTGAGTATACTATGATATACAAATAAGTACGACATCTCATATCAGCTTATTTGAGCATGGCCATGCATTTCTAGTCTCACTCAATCAAGTGGCCTAAGATATTACTCCCATTATGTATGAGGGACTTATCCTATATTGAACAACCATATCCCTCTACATAAATCGCGGTATATCCAACATCAGCCTTTATAGAACAATCAGTTACGGTGTACGTTTGACTGTATCAAAATATACAACTCACGATGTTGGGATAATGATGATCTCAAGTCTGAGAATCATATACATATTAATCACTATGAGTAATGTTGTGACAATTACATAATAATCCAAGAAGCATACTCAAAATGGGTCAGTCCAATATGTTGTTTTCTAACATACATATTCATTCATTAATTTTGACACTTCATATCAATGACAACTCTTTATCATCAATCAACTACATATTAGTCTTAACGCATTATTGTTGTCCTAGCCAACAATAATACTTGACTAAGGACTCTTTTTAAGAATAATCATATTATTCTCAGGACATTATTATAAAATAGTTTATTTATACACAGAAAAGAAACTGAAATAATAATGGTAACGCCTTGTATTAATAAACATGATAAATCAAGTATGTTATTACAACCATCTCATGATTGATCTTTGGGCATACTCTAACAATAAGGGCTAGGATACGCACATGGCATAATCTGAAGGGGCTGTGGTGTGAGCGTCGTCGCTTGAGGCATTAGGCCTTGTGATTGTGTGGGCACTGTTGATGGGTCCGTCCCGTCATCCCTTCTCATTGAATTTAAAAGTCCCCATCGTTCTCTTTCAACACGGATTTGTTGACGCCTCTGCTCTTTCGAGAGCAAATATGGCTTGCTATGGATCCTAAACCATGGTATGTAATCTGGTGTGCACGCTAACTCTAGAACGATGATCGGTTCGCGAGTAGGTATATAATCATATTGATTTTCCAAAATTTTGATATATTCTGAGAAGAATACCAGCCAATGTGTATTCGATTACCATAAGTCAATTTTGTTCTCATCATTGAGCACATCAAGTGTCACGAGAATAGGTTGTCAGAATCCAAATTGTTGCAATACTCTATCCGTCTGGTGTATCTCGACAGTAGCATAGTTGACCAATGGGACCTTAACATGCCAAATGTTCAGATTTTGAAAGAATTTATTCGGAAATACTATCTGAATTGCCGGATCCTAGTATGGTGTCCACTGAAGCTATATGAACATGATAAAAATATTAGTTATATACATAATACTAAACACTAAATACGAAACGACTATGTTATGTATATATATTTCATTTAATACTTACATACGCTTCCGACCTTGGTCTAATAGAAGCCGTATATCTTCAAGAGCGGTAGGTATTCCAACATAACTCACTGAATGGTTCCACCTAATTAAATAAATTTTTAGCATAAAATTATATTTTGAATCTATGTAATAATTGTAAAATCTAATATAAACTTTACCTCGTTATGAGTGAATGTATATGGGTGGTTCACTCGAGGACGTAAAAATAGAAAATAAAACTGAGCCCATATTTGTAGTAGTGATAGACAACCTCCAATTTTGGCTTTATTTGGTTTCGTTGCCCCGTACATCTCCTGGTACAGTGTTGGCAATACGACAGGCTCTAACTAAGTTCACCGGCTGCTCTAAAATCAATAAGTTTCAGCAGCCACCTCAGATGTACGAGGTTTCGTGACAAGTCCGGCATCAGATAACCTTCAATGATGTCAAGGATATATGCCCGAGCATATCGTATTCTTTCTACTTCATTCGAATCATTCCCCAGCTCTAGGAATGTGTCTCGTAACCAACCCATCTCGATCCGACCTCCATAAATATTATCCGAAATTGCACCCAAAAGATCGTAGCATATGGCTCCCCAATCAGCAGGTTGAGCGGACCCGGTGAGTACAAATCCATCCACTGGTAATCTGAATTGGAACTGCACGTCCTCCAAAGTGATGGTACACTCTCCGCATGGAAGATGGAATGTGTGTGTCTCAGGTCTCCACCTCTCTATCAACGCGCTGATGAGTTTTGGGTTCAACTTGCACCCTCGGTCTATATTGGCCACGTTCTAAAAACCAACTTCCCTCAAGTAATTTTCTATCAACGGTGATGGAGGGCAAGACATATTACGAATATAATATTGTAACACCCAATCTACAATCTATTATAAAAAATTCTAAAATAAAAAATAATTAAAATTACATAAATGAAAAAAATATTAAATAATATTAAAAAATTGAAATTAACCCTTACCATTTTCATTTCTTCGACGGAGATATATTTATGATTGAGACGAATTAATTCCCCTGTCATTGCTAACACGATCAAATATCTTTGAAATTATAAAAAAAATAATACTAATTTAGAAAAAAAATTAAAGGAAATAATTAACTAAAGAGAGCTTTGAGAAATTTAGGGAGAAACTTGAGAGCCTTTTTGAGAATTTTGGAAGAAATGTTTGTGTGAATAAAATAAGAGGGGGTTTTATAGTTTTTTTTTCTTTTTACCGTTGGACCCCCTAAAGGTCAAAATTTTAAATGATCGTTGAGGGTAAAAAAAAGGGCTAAAACGCATCCCTGATGAGCGTTTTGCCACATCAACAAAGCGCATCCATGTCAATGCGTTTTGTTCTGACATGGCAAAATCGCTCCCTTAAGGATGCGTTTTGCTGGAATTTCCCCTTAAAACGCTCCTACGTAGACGCGTTTTAGTGTTTTCGGCCCATTCAAGTAAATAATGAAAAAAGTGACCCATTTCCGTAAATAAAGTAGGAAATGGGCCTTTATTAGTAAAATGGACAAATTTATTTATTTGATTTAACTTAAATATTTATTTATTATCTATATTATTATATATTTTAAATTTTGATTTTAGCCTATGAATTTTAAAATTAATTATCACATTTTGGAAAAAAAGTATTTTTAATTATGTAATTTATCTATTCATTAGATTTTATCATTATTTTCAAATATTTTATTTTAACTTACGTAATTTATATATTCATTAAATAATCTAAACTATTTAACTTAAATAAATTAGATTATATTATATAGATAATATTTTTAAAATAAGTTACATAAATATTTAATTATATAATTATAATTTCTAAAATCTATATAAATATTTAATTAAATAAAATTTAATTAGATAATGTATCCATTTGTTTTAACTTAAATATTTATTTATATGTTATTTATATTAGTTCTATTTTTAATTTTGATTTCAATATATAATTTAAAAAAATTAATTTATTGTTTTAATTATTAAAATAAATTTAGTATATTTTAATTGATATATATATACAACTAATACATACATGGTCGAGTAATAAAACTAATTATTAATATATTATACTTTTTAAGCTAAAAAAAATCTATTTCAATTTAAATTTAAAATAATATTATAGTGCATAATAGCCCGCCAAAGTATTGGCAGTCAAATGAGGATAATATAGACATGTTGAAAGTAGGCCTGACTCATACGGACCGGGCCTACTTTAAATAATATATTCTTAAATTTCAAAATAATCTTATCACCAAAATTAACATTTAGAAAAAAAAAAGTTAAATGTTGAATTTGTATTATATATTATAATTATATAAGAATTAATTATTTTACCAACTTAACATTTAGATATACATTGTATTAGTGTACCAAATTAAACGAAAATGTTACTAAATTTATCATAAAAAAATTATAAATTCTATAAAAACAATTAAATTAAAGGAATCTTTGGAAATATTTGGGGAGCACAAATTTATCCTATTTTTAAGCATTAATTATATAGTCAAAATAAAAACTTAAAACTTAAAAAGGGCTAAATTAAAATTTATCAAAATGTAGGGGGCGGGGCCTTGCTAGCCCCCTAAATCCGCCCTGGATATAGATGGGGCTGATTGTACTTTACATCCCTGTACAACTTATACAAAATTTTGTTTCCCATCCAATTCCTTAGTGAAGAACCTTCTCATGCAGTCATTACTGACGATAAAGGACTAGTTTCACTGGTGAAGTAAGTTCAGAAAATGGTCCATATAAGGATTCCCTGGCACTTTGATTGAAGAAAACAACAATCCACACTCGGGATTCTTGGGAAGGATTAGCCAGCACTCTGTGCTCCACACTTCTATACTAATAATTCGACATTATCTGGAAAATGCAGCAAACACAACTTCAGACACCACCATCCATAGCAACTAATAAAATTATATTAACAGTTCCAATAATTACAAAGATAACAATGCTTTAGGGTTCTAATAGGCTCATATTTTACTTTTAGCAGAATGCATATTCACCCAAAATTCACGACTTGGTTCAGATGAGAAGCTGCATTGATTTAATCTTATAGCTAGGTTGAGTGTTCTCACTTACATGCTGATTGCCTTGGGGTTCGATGCATATAAAATTTATCAGAAACCATTCTTTGTTATTTATCTTCTGCAGACATTATAATAGAAGATATTAAAATGGAACCCAACAGAACCACAAGATTAAATTGAATGGAATCACAAAAAGGGTGGTTCTGTTGAAATATAATTTCACAACACAGTTTTTATCCTAGCACATCAAAAATTCGAAACCTTTGCATACTGGTGAGGGGAGGATTTAACAAAAACTAGAAATTAAAATATATAAGATTAGCATTAGAATTGAGGACTTCGTCTTTTTATTTAATTTAGTTTACGTAATGAATAATATGAAGAGGAAATATAGAACTCTTTCGTAGATCCATCAAATTATTGGAGTTTTTGGAGAAAACATTAGGTCCAATGCAATAACCATTACTAGTCTAAAGGTGGCAACCCGATAACCCATTCGGATTCCCATATCTATGTACGGAGAATATGGCTATGGTTCAAATTTTTGTTGTTGTTTGTGTAATGCATTTTAGCCTTTTTGGATGTTCTTTGGTGATTCTCTTGGGTCAAAACTAGAAAAAGAGAGAAGAATGCCACTGTGCAACATGAAGATTGTTCCTGGCGTGATATTAAAAAAAAACACGTATTCTTTTTAATAGTAAAAACAAGGGATACACTGACCCGTTTGGTTATTCTTTTAGTAATTAGTAGTTAGGGCCAGACTTGGTCATCAAATTGTTATATTTCAGGACAGACGGGAAATGTGTAGACACAAATGCTCATGTCCAGACTTGAACCAAAGCCTAGCTTCTACATAAGTTCTAAAATGTCTCAAAGTTTTAAAAGGCAATGCTTCAATGAGACAATGAAATGGATAGACAAATTCTAGAATCATACAAACCATTCTACCAAATGGACCTTGAAATGCAACAGGATGTGACATCTCGCATCCGGACTGGTCATTCGAGATAGGTGTGGGGTGCCACAAAATTGGTCCATCACATTGTACAAAATGAATATTCAAAGGAAGTTGAGAATATATATTAGTTATGAGTCTCTTTTTATTATTAGATATTTTGAACAAATTCGAGATTTAATTATGATATGATTTGTTATTATTATTTTGTTCTGATAGTTTCTATAACACCTTATACCCGACCCGACCGTCGGTTACGGTTACTCAGTGTCACTATTAACTCAGATATCTTAACAAAATTTCTAACCTAATTTACTTACAGACTTAGGCAAAGCCAAATTATACAAACATTTCTACTATTCAGTCTTACTCAATTTCAGGAATAACATCAGATTCCAAAATTCAAACTCCTATTATATTCCTTAAAAATCAAGCTCTCAGTTCGCACAGACATTCTACCTTATTAAGCATGAATAATTATTTACAAATTTTAATTCGATACTTTGCTAAAACCACACTAAATCAATCCCTGAGGCATGGCTTTTAGTGGTGCCCCTCTATATGCAAGACACAGTTATGGCGTCATTCACGAGAGCCTGACAATATCTGGCTTGGTCCCTTCACATGACCCTTAAGTCAAACCTTAACCCTGTATACAAGGCAGAACAATTCTAAGTTTGAAAGAACTAAGTGAGATTCTATATAGCAATACTTATAAAAGGCTCTCTATCTATTTTTCGGAATAAATATAAAAGTTCAGAGTTTAAAACTCCTTAAGTATCATAGGAGGTTCCATCGATTTTCTAGTGTAGTCAATGTATTGCAATCTCTGAGCCAACCGATGCCGGACATATCCCCTGATTTAGACTTAGGCGTGCTCTTCAAATAATAATTTCTCCTGGGACTTGGCCTTGTCTCGCTTTATCTCAGATTCCCAATTTACCTTACCCTCATCATTCCTTACTAACTTAATATGGACTTACTGCATTACCCCATCAATTACCTTCTTAGGGCTTACCCTGTTGCATAGAACTATCTTTTTTAGGACACCCATTTAATGATACCTTCATTAGTGGCCTTGAATATTATAGTTGATTGATGTTTAAGCACCCCCTTCCTTTGCAACTTGTACCTATAAGATAGTTCCATACTACCTTTCCCACTTCAGACTATTTTCCAAGAGACTCCTGTTAACAGATAGTTCCTAGCGAGCTACCTTTTTCCTAGATCATCTGTGGCATATTTCCATATTTGATAGTACCCAATAGACCTCCCCATACTAGATAGCCGTGATGGATATCTTCTATCTTTATAAATCCCTGGCGAATTTTACACCCAAGAAAATCCTTGGCAACTCCTCTTTTTATGAAGGTACTAAGCGGACTTTCCTTGCTTCTAGCGACCTCTTTACCCACGAGTTCTTAGGATTAAAGTTTGTCTAATCATATCGCTTTATCACTCCCAATACTAGTTTACTCGCCAATCACTGGCAAATACTTAAATACTTTGAAGAAAATACCCCTTTCTTTACATATGTCGAGTTTAATAAACCTACACATGTTCCTCTTACCTCCGTATTTTGGCGGGTTCCCCTATTTAGCACGCTTACCCACATTTTCAAATGCACCATGATCATTTTTTCAGCCTACTCGCCATGTGAGTCATGTTGTAACCTCCCTATTTATGCCCTAATAGGCTTCCTGTTCATCATCCTGGCAGACTCCGTTTTTGTCCCAAAATGTGCCTATTCGCCACTAGGTCATGCCATGTCTAACCATGGACTTCTTATTCTGAAGAGTCAATAAACCCCTTTCGAGGTGTCACCCCGAAGGACCAATTGATAATCATTCCGATATGCTGCCAAACTCTTGTATATCCCCTTTCGATCAACCTATCCCTTCGTTTTACCAATATTCCTATCTTTACGAACCAATCAAAGTGACTCCTTTTGTACTCCGCATATAACAAACATGCATTTCAAGCTAGACATTATGCATATTACTATAACATACAGTACACCATTGATTACTTCGTAAATCCATAATCATTTGACATCCAGAGTACATACTTACATAGTGTTATGCATACTCAGCATGCTCATTCACCATTTTAATACACATCAACAAATTCAGACAACTTAGAACAAACACAAACACAAATCATTCAAACATCGTAATATCATCAATCACCCAAAGTCAGAGTACAAAAACTCACCTTAAGTCCTTCGTCCTTGCCAACTTAGCTTGTCCAAACGCCAAAGTCTCTTTCGTTTTGGAAGCTAAGCATGACAACCATATATATCGGTTAAATCGAAGGTATTCAAACCTAAAACCCAGAATTCAGTATTATTCAAAAACTTCCCAGAGATTTCAAAAATCCTTACTCCCTTTCTCAATCCACAAATACAAAAAGATAGAAAGGCCTACCAGTTTCTTGGTTCTCTACTCCCTGACCTCAATCCCCACAATCACTGCCCCATGCAATGTTTCCTAAATTTCCTCTCCTTCAGAGCAACTGAAGAAGACAACGGAGAAGGAAGGAAAGTAAAATAGAAATTAGGAGAATCCTGCCTTCAGAAAAATCCTTCTCTCACCTATATATATAATTCTTCATACATACGGTTCAAGGCCCCAAGTAACCATCCATCAGCATTCATTCTATCTCTCTCTAAGGAACCAGTCGGTTCCAACATAACCGAACCAGAATTGGTTCCCGACTAATTACCAATCAAGCACAAAAATTTCTCAAGTATTCTAGTAGAGCCTACCGGCTTACTGTTTATACAATTTATTCCTATATTTCCTCTAAATTCGGGACCTTAAAGAATCCCGAGTGTGATAGTTTCCACAACATTAGGAGGAGAGAAATAACAACTGGATGAATAAATTACTTGAATTGAATTAATATATAAATCCTCACAGAAAGTGATTTGAATCAAAAGCTTTAAAGATAATTCACTTTATTGCAAGTTAACTGTTACATTCCGAACCGAGGCATAACAGACGTCACACTCTCATGAGGTAGAATCTGACAAATATGTAAGACTATCACTAAGTAACTAAAATTTAATTTGGCCAAAAATTTTTACATAAACTTTTTTTTTGAACAATCTCATTATAGGTTTTGATTATATCTGCTCTTTTTCACACAATGCCTAGAACTACCCATAGCCCCTCCCCAACCCAAAAATAGGAGGATAGTGTGCTTCAGCGTACTCGAATCCAAGTCCTCTTATATTGGAAACAATGCCCATGCCAATCGAACTAATACTCAATCGACACTTTTTACATAAAAAATTATAGTTATAATTCCATGAATAATTATAAATTCCAATTTTGAAAAATAAGCTTCAAGATATATATAAAAAAATTAAGAAACCTTAAAATATAACTTAAACTTTTAATTATCTAGTAGTATAAAAAACGTAAACTTTTGAAATGTCTGAAAGTTCTAAAGGAATGCAATAATATTTTAAACAACACTCCCCAGATTTCCCCACATTCACAAGCAAAGTCAAAACCTGTAAAAATATTAAAAGATGGAGTGAGTTTAACTACACAGTAAGTAACTAGCATTTCCCTTGGTTGGGTTAAGCAAGCACAAAAGCATTTAGGCTAAATATCTAGTAAAAAACCCATAATTTTAAAATTTATGATTATACCACAATAAATAATTCAAAGCATATTCCGTGTCAAAACTGTGGTAAAGACAAATCAATAATTTCTGAAATACTGATAGATAAAAAAATAACAACTCCATTTTTTCTCCCTTAACCTCGATGAAAAATGTCAAAAATCATAATTAACCCCAGTGCCAATGGGTCGAAACAAAAACCACAATTAACCCCAATGGCAATTGGTTGGAACAAAATTATTAAAAGATAGAGTGAGTTTAACTACAAAGTAAGTAACTAGCATTTCCCTTAGTTGAGTTAAGCAAGCACAAAAGCATTTAGGCTAAATATTTAGTAAAAAATCCATAGTTGTAAAATTTATGATTATACCACAATAAATAATTCAAAGCATATTCCGTGTCAAAACTGTGATAAAGATAATTCAATAATTTCTTAAATACTGATAGATAAAAAAAATAACAACTCTCTTTTTTATCCTTTAACCCCGATGATAAATATCAAAAACCATAATTAACCCCAGTGGCAATGAGTCGAAACAAAAACCACAATTAACCCCAATGACAATTGGTTGAAACAAAAATATTAAAAGATGGAGTTAGTTTTACTACACAGTAAGTAACTAGAATTTCCCTTGGTTTAGTTAAGCAAGCACAAAAGCATAGGCTAAATATTTAGTAAAAAATCCATAATTGTAAAATTTATGATTATACCACAATAAATAATTCAAATCATATTCTGTGTCAAAACTATGATAAAGACAAATCAATAATTTCTAAAATATTGATAGATAAAAAAAATAACAACTCCTTTTTTTTATCCCTTAACCCCGATGACAAATGTCAAAACCACAATTAACCCCAGTGACAATGGGTCGAAACATAAACCGCAATTAACCCCAATGATAATTGGTTGGAATAAAAACCACAATTCAAACCAGTGCTAATGATTTAAAAAACCACTATTCTAAACTGATGGCACAATTGAAGCCGGTTTTTAAGCATAGAATACATGTCAACATGACCAACGTTTAACCCTTACTGGTAAGGTTGGAACAGGACATACTAGAAGCAAATTTAAAATAAAAAATTGGGTTTCCAGAAATGTCTCAAATATATATACAAAGCATACTTCATATACAAAAATATAATTCGATATTATACTTCCTCAAAACATATAATATATAAATATACCAAAACATAATTTGAGTAGCATAAATATACCAAAAGCATAGTTAATCACATAATTCAATTTAAGTATAAAAAAAATACAATAGTTAGATAATTCAAAATTTTACATTGCAAATTTAAAATCATACTAGCATGCTTTGTGGGTAATGCAAACAAATCCCACATTGGTCGTGTATAGGCTAATGAAAGGGTTTAAATATAGCCTTACTCCTTTCCCTCATTGAGTAATTGGGATAAAGGCCTAACACACACGTGTCGTCGTTGTTGTCATTCGGCCCGGTCCAGGTCCATGTTATATTTTTTGGATAAAAATTATGTGTCCATGTCCATGTTATATTTTTTGGATAAAAATTTTGTATTATTTTTTAGAAAATAAAGAAAAATCTGGTCAACAAAAAATATCTTTTTTGACCTATTTTAAGAAAATTGTATCTACTAGATTTACCCTTTTGCCCTTACATTTTTACTATTTTACCCTTCAGCTAATAGTATAAATAGGAGGCTATCTTCCTCATATTTCACAAAAAAAATAGCTTCTATCATCCTTCTCGTCTCCTTCATTCTTCTTTCTCTAAAACCTTTTTTAATTTACTAAAAATTACATTAAAGGAAGTTCTATCTAGGAGTTTAGGTTTTAGGCAGAACCATTTGTGACCCCTCCAAACTTTCTTGGGAATTGATCCTAGTGTGGTGTTTCCGACCACCTTTAAACTTATGTTGATCTTATTTTCTATTCAGGTGTGGAAATTTGGAAGCACTGTGTTAACCTTGAGGGGTGACGTCCATTTTCGATTACACTAATCAGGGCAAAATCGCTTCTAAGGTAGTTGTTCTCCACGGCGTAGTATTTATTTATTTGTTAGTTTGTTTATTTTTCCTTTATTATTTGTACTTGTCAGTGATAATGTATTTGTTTTTGGTAGTAATTTTCCAACAATTTAGAAGCGATTTTTACTACTATAGAAATAATATCTCCCGTTGTTAAGAAATACATCCCTGATCTATCCAAACTCAAACCACTAGTGCACCTGATTGAAGATCCATACGATGTGATTGCCGCTATGGTCTCCGAGGTCAACCTGCTAGAAAATGACACTAAATGGATAGTAGACATAGGTGCTTCTAAACATTTTTACGCCAACAGAGAGATGTTCACTAAATTTGAGAATGTAGCCGAAGGTGAACAAGTCTACATTGGTAATTCGAGCAGTTCAAAAGTACTCGATAAAGGTAATATTTTACTTAAGCTTACTTCTGGAAAAATACTTGCTTTAAATAATATTTTATGTGTTCTTGCTTTAGGTAGAAACTTGATTAGTGTGGTACTTTTGAATAAGACAGACATTAAACTAGTCTTTGAATCCGACAAAATTGTACTTTCCATTAATAGAAATTATGTGCGAAAAGGTTACTTGAGTGGAGGGTTGTTTGTGATTGAGATTGCCTAATGCTTCTACTTCTATTTACACTATTGAGTCTCTCGATTTGTGGCATGCTAGATTAGGACATGTGAACTTTCACTCCCTTAAAATGCTTAAAGATGAAATTGCTTCCTAATCTAGATAACAACAGTTAATAAATGTGAAATCTATGTTGAATCAAAGCATACTAGACCTCACTTCAAACCTATTGCTGATAGGAAGAATGTACTTTTAGAGTTGATTCATACAGATCTAGCATACTTTAGAAAACACAAAGAGTAAAGGAGGAATACACTACTATATTACCTTTATAAATGATTTTTCTAGATACACAAAGGTTTATCTCCTAATGTCAAAAGATGAAGCTAATAATTCATTTCTTCTTTATAAAAAAGAAGTAGAAAATCAACCTGATAGGAGAATAAAATGGGTTAGATTCGATAGAGGCGGTGAATATAACACTAATTTTCTAAAAGAAGTATGTGAAAAACACGACATAATACATGGGACCACTGCCCCTTATACTCCCCAACAAAATGACATAGCTAAAATAAAGAATAGAACTTTAAAAGAAATGATGAATGATGGGAGGCCATTCCTACTTCAAACCACATTCTTAACAGCGTGCCTCATAACAAATAAGACTACACCCCATATGAAGTATAGAAAGGTTATGCCCCTAATATGCAATACTTGAAAGTGTGGAGTGCTTAGCTAAAGTAGGTCTACCTACTTTTAAAAAGAACACCATCAGGTCTAAAACTTTTGATGCAGTTTTTATTGGTTATGCTTTAAACAATGCTATAGGTTTATGTCCTTGCATGATCATTCTATTTGTGAATCTGGAGATGTTTTCTTCGAAACATTTTTCCTTTAAAGAAATTTTTTGTAATACAGGCATATAGTTAGATGAACATGCTTCTTCCTCTTCTAGTAAACATGCTAGGGATGCTAAATATGATGATGAACCTAAGAGGAGAAAAAGGCAGAAAACTGCAACTAGTTTTAGTCCTGACTTTCGTATTTCTTTTACAGCTGAAATTGTTTACTTAAACTCTATAAGTGATTTCGTTGCTATATTTTCCTAATAGATGGGGATCTAAAAACATATGATGAAGCTGTAAAATCAGTTGATGCTAGTTTTTAGAGAGATGTTAGTAACGATAAGCTAGAATCTATTATGTCTAATCATACTTGGGAGTTAGTGTACTTACTTAAAGGTTGTAAACATATTATTAATAAACGAGTTTTCAGAAAAAAAAATTAGATTAGACGGGTCAACTCAAAGGTATAAGGCAAAACTAGTTATAAAGGGATTTACTCAAAAAATTGGAGTTGATTTTTTCGATACATACTCTTTCATTACAAAGATATCAACAACTCGTGTTGTCACATTCCAAAAATTGGGTTAGTAGAAATTGAGTTAATGAATCGAGAGTAGTCACGCCCCAATTTTTTTAAGGTTATCTTCACGCTTTTGATAAATGAAAATCAATTATAGTGATCGAGTAGTGGTGGAGTTGCCCTAATAATCTATGCTCGAATCCCTTCCCTCGCACTAATTTCTATTTGGAGCAACTTTGTTTCAAACCATTAGCAAAGGTAATCTCATGTTTTCAAATATTTTATGTTAAAATGATAACAAGCAAGTGAGTTGGCTTAGTGGTTAAGTGCTTAATTAGTTTCCTAAAAGTCCTAGGTTCAAGTCTCCACACTCTCCATCTTTTTATTTAATTTTTTTGCCAACTTTAGTGGTCAGCACCCCTCAAAACCGTCCATTCTAGTTGCTATGCATGGGGAAAGATTCTTTCCTTTTGTGAGAGTCAACCTTCACTCATTAAGCCCATTTTCACTCTCATGATCCCATTTCCACTCCTTTATCCCTTAACTTGCCATTCTCATCACCCTTACCATGAGTGATGTTCATTGAACCTAGACATGTTTGATAAAATCGATTTTCGTCCATCTTTTCATTCTTCCCCTCTCATTGTTGCACCTCCCTAAAGCTCCTCCCTATTCTCTCCATTTCTTTCTTTTGTTTAGCCATCAACCACCTATTTTCTCTCTAATTCCTCCTATCCTCCATCGTTCCTTGGTTTTGAACCACCTTTACCACCATCAGACCTTCTTTGCACCACCACTTTTCTTCTTCTTTTTGTTCCACCGCTGCCTTTAGTGCCGCCCTTCACCACCGTGACAACCACCGCGCGCCATTGCAAAACATCACCCTTTTTTATTTTTTTCACTCTTCTCTTTTCTCTTTTTTTAATCTAGCAACTGAAACCCTCCTCATTTCTTTCTCCTCTGTTGGACTACCATCTCCATCGTCGGACCACCATCATCGTCGTTGTTGTAACACCACCGCCAATGGTTGTGTTTCATCCACTTTTCTTCATCATTTTTCAATCTATGTCATTTATTTTAGTAAATAAAATTCTGCACTATTTATTTCACTTAGTTTCTTAAATTCTAAGTCTTTATTTTGTAAATTTATTCTTAATTAACCCCCTCTTTAAATCATTCAATTTTCCCTGATCGAAATCAAGACGATCTATCGATCTCTCCTTTTTGACCGAAATAGAGTCAGTACAAGGGTTGAATGAGAACCACTCCTCACTCTCTGTTTCTCTCTTGACTGAATATTCATAAAAGTTATGGTGAATTTTTCCCTCGTTTAATAACTTTTAGTTATGATGTCTTTTTGAAGGGCCGATCGACATCAACACGGAAAATCATCAAACTTGTGAAAGGAATCACGATTCTTATTTCACAAGGGTAAATGTCAAATGGGAGATCTATATAATAAAATTATCTCTTATGATGATCATGGTAAACTTTAACGAAGGACTACCATTTGTGTGACTAGGTGATTTGTTGGACAGATCCAAGTGTAGGCATCTTGGAGAGTTGCAACACACCGGATACACAATCAGGTGTGAGTTCTACATTAACTAAAAAATATATGAAAATATATTTCATGTTGTTAAATATTTATTAGTATTATCAAATGGTGCTTATCAAATACTTATGTATTCGAAAAGAGGAAAAAAAACCCATCAAATTGGAATATCCAAGTAAGTGAAAATAAATCATTGTTTACGTGATTTGTATGATGTGTGATCTTGATTATTATTGATATAAAATGTAAGAAAATCTCATTCTCATGTTATGTGATGTTATGGCATATGTGAGTTTACATGACTTATAAAATGTGAAATATTGATATATATATATATATATATATATATATATATATATATATAGTGTAAATATGTGATTAGCATGTTAAGCATGCCTATGTGATTTTAAGTGATAAGTGGTATAATAAGCATGTCTCGCATGCCAAAGTGAAAAACTGATTTTTTAAAGTGAAAAAGTGATTTTTGTGGTCATATCGCATGGGGTGGGAAATGTGAAAGGAGGAAGAAGTGGCAGTTTATCTGCAAAAGTGGTGACTTGTCCACAATATTATTAAGTGGAAGTTTATCTGCATTACTGTGACACTGTTCACAAATTGGAGTGTTTGAATGGAAGAGTTCTGGGGAACTCGATTGTGGTGTGTAACGATGATGGGTAGGATGTAAATAAATTTACATAAATATTTTATAAAACAACATTGCCATGATCATGTGCATAAAGTGAAATATTTACTTGATTGATGATTATGTATTTACTTACAATTATTTGTTAAAAGACTCACATTGGGCTTTAAAAGCTCACCCCTTTAGTGTTATAACATTTCAAGTAATACTCGGACATAGGGCTTGAATTCAAAATTCGGTGGATCCTTTCGGATAGTTTATTTTATGGATTTCTAATAATGAATTTTTAAACTACGTGGTTTCTGTTTGTGAACTTTGGACTTTGGACACTTATTTTATTTTGGGTTGTTGGATATTTTATAACTTAGAACTGCTATGCACGCATGAAAAATTTATGTGATTTCAAGTATTTTAAATTATGGAATTTATTTAAACTATTTACAATTTTACGTGATTTAAAATAAAATTATAATTAGTAATTTTCTAAGTAGATTTATTAAAGTTATTTGCAAAGGATTTTTACCCAAAACCTTTTAATAAATAATTATAATACAAAATCTTTATTTCAAATAACTTAAAATGACATTATAATATAATGTCGCACTTTACTTTCAAAAGGTTATATTTTTAATAAATAGTTTTCTTCAAATAAACAAAATCATTAAATATTCAAATTTTTTAATTTTTCAAAAAACACCTCAACCCTAGTCAATTTCAAAAAGTAAATAATTTCAAGCATTGTTAATGTAACTTTCGAGATTCAGCCATAACGTCTAGGCCGGGTTTGGGGCATTACATGTGTTCTGTTTGCTTTAGCTTCCATTCACAACTTACTTATGCATCAGATGGATATGTAGATTGCTTTCTTGAATGGTGATTTAGATGAGGAGACCTATATGGAGCAACCTTTAGACTTTATGGCACCTTGGAAGGAAGATAAAGTATGCAGACTTAAGAAGTCTCTGTACAGTCTCAAATAAGCTCCAAAATAATGGTATGATAAATTTCACAAAACTATCATTAGTTATGACTTTGTTGTCAATGGTGCCGATACATGTGTGTATTCAAAAATGTTTGGTTCATATTATGTTGTCATAAGTCTATGTGTGGATGACTTATTGATTTTTAGTACACACATAGAAGTCATTAAGGAAACAAAGAAATTTCTTATCTACCAAATTCGAAATGATTGACTTGGGAGAGGTAAATGTAATCGTAGGGATTAAGGTTACTAAATCAGATAAGGGATTTTCTTTAAACCAATCTTATTATATTGATAAAGTGTTGAATAAATTTAACAGTTTTGATGTAATCCTTGTGAAAACTCCCTATGACCCTAACATACAACTGAAAATGAATAAAAGAAAAAGTGTATCACAATCTGAGTATGCTAAAACTATTGGGAGTCTTATGCTTTTAATGAACCATACTCTGCCAGATATTGCCTATGCTATTAATAGACTGTGTAGATATACCCATAACCCAAGTAGTGAAAATTGGAATGCTCTTAAGCATCTGCTGAAGTGCCTTAAAGGTACGATGAGTTGGGGATTGCAATTTGTTGGATACCTTGCAGTCCTAAAGAGATATTGTGATGCAAACTGGGTATCTGATAATGATGAGGTTAGCTCTACCAGTAGCTATGTGTTTACTTTAGGTGGAGCAACCATTTCTTGGAAGTCTGCTAAACAGACGTGTGTTGCTCGCTCCACCATGGAATCAGAGTTTATAGCTCTTGATTTTGCCGAGAAATAGGGCAAGTGGTTCAGGAATCTACTTGTAGAGATTACTTTATGGGGAAACCTACACCTCTTATGTCTTTATTATGTGATTCACAAGTCGTCATGTGTGTTGCTCAAAATCAGGCTTACAATGGCAAGAAAATGCATATTCGAATAAGACATGAATGTGTGAGACACTTCATAAAGAATGGAGTACTTGCCATAGAGTATGTAAGATCTAAGAGGAACCTAGTTGATCCACTAAGTAAAGGATTATGTAGGAAAATGGTTCTTGATTCGTCAAGAGGGTGGATCTTAAACCCATTAGTTGAGGAATTCATGGTAGATACCCAACTTAGTCTTTTAAGTTCAATGTGGTCAAACGAAACTATGTACAGACTCATAGTGTACATCTTTATCTATCCTTATGGCGCACAATGTGCATACATAAGGATGAGCTCATTGCTCTTAATGAGTTCATAACCCAGAGTTTGGGTGGTCCTAGTGAGACAAACTTGATGAATTCGTTGAATTTTTACACCAAGAGGTTGAGCTTATTAAATGCTCTTAATGATTCCATAGCCTTGGTCTGGGTTGTCTATACTAAGATAGACTTGATGGAATCACCTATGTAAGTGCAAAGGATTAGTCACCTTCTATGAAAGACGTTAGGCCATTTTTTAGAGCACTTACTAGTATCTCGAGGTGTTTTGGCTAAATTGTTAATCTATTGAAGAACTCAATTGGACCTGAGATTAGTCATGTGTTATGAGTTACTTTTATTTTAACAAGTTTCAGATTCATTCACTTTCTAAGAGAAGAATTTCTCATTTCACTATGTATTTGTGTCAATCTAACATATACTAGTACTTAAGTAGCTAATTTCGTTGTTGCTCTTTTTCTTTTTTTTTTCAAAAATCTTTATTTCTTTGCATTATTGGGGGAATGTGGGTAATACAAAGAAATCCCATGTTGGTTGTGTATAGGTTAATGAAAAGGTTTAAATATAGCCTTACTCCTTACCCTCGTTGAGTAATTGGGCTAAAGGTCTAACACAAGCGCGCCATCATCGCTGTCTGACCCAGTCCATGTTTGTGTTCGTGTTTTATTTTTTGATAAAATATCTTTATTATTTTTCAGAAAAAAATAAAAATCTGGTCAACAAAAAATATCTCTTTTTGAACTATTGTCACATCCCAAAAATCGGGTTAATAAAAATTGGGTTAGTGAATCAAGAGTGGTCACGTTTTACTTTTCAATTAAGGTTGTAGGAATTTTGTCAAGTGAAGTGATTTGGTTTAGTGGTTAAGTGTTGTGCTTGTGTATGTGTGTGTGAGGTTCTAGGTTCAAATCCTTTTTGTAACGTCCCGATAGTTAGTGGTGTCGGAAAGTGTATTTTCAAGGCTATATTTCCATTAACTGAACTCGTAAATATTTTTATTTAATATTTATGAAAATAAGTTGGAAGTGAATTGAATTTTGGATAAGTAATTTCGACGAAATAGTGTTTAATTAGAGTACAAGGACTAAATCAAAAAGGGGTCAAAAGTCTAATTATTAAGGAATTATAATTAGAATTGAATTTATAGGACTTGTTAAAGAAATAAACCATTATGTATAGTCATAATGGTGGCGGTTAAGATTTATAGTAAATGTTATATATATGTTAAAATTTAAGTTATTATTAAAATTAAATTAAATTAAAATGGTTAGTGGATGGAAAGAGAATGAAACAATTCTCTTTTCAATTTTGTTTCTTCTTTCGGAAAAAGAAAGAACAGGGAGAAAAAGAAACGCACAACTAGGGTTTTTAAATTTCAAGTTCAAAAATGGTTAGTTCAATTTAGTCTTTTTTTTTCTAATTTTTATGTTCTCGGAGTTCCTGTAGGTCAATCTAGTTGACCCATATTGTAATTTTTTATACTATTAAAGTTTAATAATGTTTCTATTATTAGATAGTTAAAGATTTTAGTTATTTAGTTATAAATTATTATGGTTATTTTAATTTGTAGCTAACGTCGACCCGGATTCATCAAAAAAGAAAAGAAAAGACAAAGTCGTCGACTAATAGCTTGGAGTTTATGGTTTGTGTTTCTATAATTCAAACTAACTTATAAACTGTTGCATATTGATTTATTTATTCATGGTAAGATTATAAGGTGAGATTACTTGTTCATTTGTAATTATTTGAGTCGATTGATGATTATGAGGATTAAATTGAGTATATCTGAAAAATGTGTGTATTCTTTATAAATGTGAAAATTGAACATGATTTGGGATAATCGTGGTTGCTATATATGTTGAATTAATGTTTGCCTAATATAAATAAATGTGAATTGAGACATTGGTTGATATTGAATAATGAAATGGAAACCCTATTAACTATTCGGGAAGAGTCGGATATAGTTGGCATGCCATAGGATAGGAAGAGTTCAGGGATTCTTCGACTACAAGTCGATGAGGGACTAGGTGTCAATTTGCTTTGGTTTAACCGATAAGATACTGGGTGTCAATTTATTTATAGCACTGGGCACAACTATTGCTTCAGATTTATCTAATGAGGCACTGGGTGCCAAACGGGTGTGTTGGTTGGATTCGTGTATCCATTCAAGCCCGAGTCTGAATCGTGTTAATAGGGGAAGAAAATGATAAACTCGAAATAATGATTTTGATATGGTAAATGACAATGAAATGACAATGCTAATGAAATAGCAAATGTTTCGAAATGAAATGAAATGTGAATTGGAAATTAAAATAGTGAATGGATATGTGAATAAGGAATGGTGTTGATTTATGTTTGAAATGAACTGAATTATGGTTGATGTGATCGTGGTATATATGGAATTAGGCTTGGATACTATATTATATGTGAATTGAATTTGTCATGTGTTATTATTATTAGTAAAATGTATTTGATAAATTCATGCATATATTAATTTGCACGTTCGATATGACATTAGTATAGCATTATCTAGTTTTAACTTGAGCAATTTAATGTATTATATTTTTCTTTTAATGTTCAAATTATAGAAATACCGCTGAGTTATACTCAACGTACTAATTATTTTCCTGTACGCATGTTAAGTACTTATCGATTCGATTGTCGACTCAGCATCCAGCGACAATCCCGAACTCAAATATTAGTGAATTGTTTATTTTGATCTTGGCATGTACCTAGGATGTTTAATGATTAAATGGTTATTTTGTATTTAGTTAACCTTTTTGAGATTATGTAAATATATATAAATGTGATGGCAATGGTCATGTGGTTGATAATTTGATAAGTTGCTTTGGGTAATATGCTTAATGTTTTCTTAATTGAGAAAAATATTATGCTAGGCAATGTGGTTGGTTAATGCTTTATTTTGGTTTGATAGATGATATGCTTAGATTATAAGTAAGAAATGTTTTAGTAAGTTTAATACTTAAATATGTGATGGTTGAATGATTGAATGTATACATGTGTAGCTTGAATATTTGAGATGCCATTGAAGGTATATTGGTAAGAATGAATGTGGTCATTGGTTAGTTTTGAATTGTTGAATGAGGTGCCACTTGAGGCATATTGGTTAGGCACTTAGGATGGTTGTATAAAATGATGATTTTTTTTCTGACTTGAATTAAATGCTTTTGAAGATGTTGAATTTGGTATAAATGGTGGCTTGTAGCATAAGTGTTTTATAGGTAAATTGCTTGTTTTGAAAGGCATTTTCCAAGTACACGTAGCCAAAAGACACAGCCATGTGCCCCCTGTATGCAAGTTTTCCTTACATTTTGTATTTTTTGTTCATTACCTAATTGTTTTTGCTGAATACTCAATATTTTATTAAATTAGATTGAATAATGATCATATACATGCTCGTGTGTAATTATTTAATATTTGTTCATGATTTTGAATTGTTAAATGTTTGTTATTATTTAATATTTGGTCCGACAACCGGACCAGGTAAGAGGCGTTACACTTTCCCTTAAAGTTTTGTTATTTTTGCTCCAACCCTTCTCTTTAGGTATCAAGCTTATATTTTATTTTCACTCAATTGATGACAAAAATAAGCCTGTTGGTTCAATGGTAAGGCTTTAGCTTACACAAAGGTTCTGTGTTCAAATCTTATGTGTGCAAAGTGGAAATTATTATTGTTTTAAACTCTGAAGAAAAACCTGATGTGGATAATTGATTGGAGTTAGTAGGTTTTCATGTAACTGACTTATCGGTTTGGTTTGGTTTGATCTGTGAGTTCGGACTTATCGGTTTTGGTATCTTTTGAATTAGGTAAACCTCTAGAAGCAAATAATCTGCCAACGAGTTGAGATTCTTAAGAACTATTCCTTTGTTGGGGTAAGTGGTCGAGTGTTTTTGGTGTTGTAGCCGAATATCTGTAATCAAGTAAGGGTGTTTTTGGATTTGTTTAGGGTTGATGTGTTTATGCTAACAAATCATTTGGGTGTTGCTTTAGGTTTTAGGTTTTAGAGTTGTTACTTTCATTTTGTCGGCATCGTAAACAATTAGGTGTGTAACAGAAAACTAGAAAAATAGCAAACAGTGCGATGCCAAAAAAGCCCACTGTCAAAGTCACACAGTTGTGTGCCAAGTCGTGTGCCAGACCGTGTGGGCCATACGGGTTGGCGTGTGTTAGGCCGTGGGGCCACACGGGCGTGTGTTAGGCCATAGGGCTACACTAGCATGTGGGCTCATTTGTCCTAAAACTTTGTTAGGGTCATGATTGAAGTGGGATTTGAAATTTTTCACTTCGTAGGTTTTGAAATGTGTTATGTAGGTATTATGGACATGAAATCTGGTATTTTGCCTTTGTTAATGTGATTTCTGAAAGCGTGATAGTATGTTCTAATATGTACGATATGTATGATATATAAATACATTTGTTATCTGATTAGTGTTTGCAACTGAAACCTGAAATCCAAAATACTGATATTGCATGTTTAACATTCGAGAGCATTTATATGGTATAATTTGTGCTTATGATTTGTAATTTGAGAAATCTGTATAAGTATGACTCATTTATGTGCATCTGAGTATGTAATATGTTTGGACATGTGCATTCGGGTGGGAATGTTGTGATGGAGGAAGTGTTTTGGTTGTTTGACTGCATACTGATATTAGTAAGCCGTCGTTGCCTGGCAACCCGGGGTGGCGGGTCATCATTGCTGGGAAACCCATGATGACTTAACTTGTGGTATAACCACATATCTAATCTGGTGACCTGACCACACTATTTGGTTCTGGCGGTTACTGCATATTTCTGGTAGCTTGACTACACTATTTTGAAAAGTGACATACACTCATTTATTGGTGTGACGGATAAACGGGCTCTTGTAGTCCTATTTGGTGTGATTGGTAGGACGGAGATGGTGTATAGCGGATGGGGGTAAGATCTGTTACTGTGTCTATTTTTACATCTGTGACTGTATTTGCATTTGATTCTGTATATGAAATTGTATCTGTATCTAAATTGCATTTGTTTCTGTAACTGTTACTATATTTGAGTTTGTTCTATTTTTTCGGGTTGAGTTACACATTGAGCTTGTAAGCTCACCTAATTTTTTTGACTTTTCAGGTAATCAACAGATTTAAGAGTGAGCGGCATTTGGAAACTCGGACTGATTTTCTCACATAAGATGATTTGATTTACCAATAATTGAACTTTTCTGGACTTTTAATTTCTAAATAAATTTTTGGATTTAATTCTGGTTTTTGTTATTTAGTTAAAGTTTTTTGCATGATTTCTATTAATTAAAATAAACGTTTGGTTTTCAAAGTTAAACGAGCTAAGCATTTTCCGCTGCAAATTTGAAAAGAGTTTTACGAAGGTTAATAACGAGAGTTTCAAAATATGCTCAATCGACAAAAATTATACATTTTCACGTGTCGAAGTCCCGATTTTCATCTTATCAACTCTGAAATTTTCGCTAAAAAATTAAGTATCAAATTAAGTTCTTTTTTGCAAAATAAATAAATTGTGTGCGTGTGTTTTTCTAAATAACATGTAAGAGTATTGCCAAAAATAATATTTTTTATACAAATGATTTCGAAAGCTATATTTCAATTTCTGGGTTTTTAAACAAGCTTATGTAATTCCTCCAAATTCGACCATAACGTCTAAATTTTTAGAAAACTGTATCTTCCGATTTTACCTTTTTACCATTGCATTTTTACTATTTTTCCCTTCGGCTAATAGTATAAATAGGAGGCTATCTTCCTCATATATCACACAACAACAACATAACTTCTATCATTCTTCTCTTCTCCCTCATTTTTGTTTCTTTAAAAGCTTTGTTATTTTACTAAAAATTACATTAGAGGAAGTTCTATCTAAGAGTTTGGGTTTTAAGTTGGACCGTCTATGACCTCTCCAAACTTCCCTGGGAATTGATCCTAGTGTGGTTTTTCCGGCCAAATTTTCTGACCACCTTTAAACTTATGTTGATCTTATTTCCTATTCGGGTGTAGAAATTTGGAAGCACTGTATTAACCTTAAGTGGCGACGTCCATTTTCGATTACACCAATCAGGAAAAAATCACTTCTAAGGCAATGATTCTCCACGGCGCAACATTTATTTGTTTTTGTTTGTTTTTGTTTTTTGTTTTTTCCTTTATTATTTGTACTTGTCAGTACTAACGTCTTTATTTTGCAATAGCAATTTTCCAACATGCTGAACCCAAATTTCATAAAACACAGATAATATATCATATATTACATAAATCACATAGAAAGTTTGGAGCTGATTTTTGGAAATTAAATATCAAAGGAATGCTGAGTCACTTACTTGGTCTACTGAACCGACACATGAGCAACGTTTTTCACAAATCTCCTAGTAACCTAAAATTTAAGAATGGAACTTAAAAATTAGAATTGGATTAACAAACCAGAGGCTTTAAAGGTATGACTTTCTGTGAAAATCTTAAGACATTTCAGTTGTGTGACAATCCCTTAACAAACTAAGACATAATTGCACAAATTAATAAAACTTTTACCTCAAAATTAAAAAAATAAAATTTAATAAAATACATGCATATTATAAGAAAAATTGATAAATTAATAAAAATAAGTTTAGAATGGTTTCCAACCATATATAAGTATTCAGATCGAAAATATTTTTAAAAACAATTAAAAATCAAAATTTTGGAAAATCTAAACATCATGATCGTTTGGTTTACTTGAACCCATTCAAGCTCAAAATTTACTTGAATTTCCACAATGTAAAAACATTAATTTGAAGAATAAATGCAACACTAAAACTTAAAAAATTGTTTCGTCACGAAAACTTAATTTTTGAAAGCTAAACATAAGAAATTATCATAATCTACCCAAATTTTCTGGGTTAATAGTTTCGACTAGCTTACTTTGAGGCATTGTAATTCTTAGCACATAAGTCGTATGACCGAGATAGCAATACTAAATGAAATTAAAAACTTCATATTATGTAAAACATCCAAATTTCAAAACAAATAAACATATATAGATAGATTTCTAGCGTGTCAAATTCAACTACTTAAAACTATCAAAAACCCACGCATCATAAGTTTCAAAAATTGTTTTACCCTAAATTACCCTATGGAAATGGATGCCACACATATCATTTTGAAAGATCTTAAAGAGAGCTTTCATTTGGCACCAACAATGTCATCGTTATCTCACCGAATTTTGACAAACTGTTACACTACCCCAAACAAATACGTGTTTTATAAAAATTAGCTTCAAATAAAAAGATTTCAAGAAATTTAAACTAAAACTAACCTTAATCGTTAATATTTACCATCGATTTGCATTCCTCTTCCTTACGATTAACTTTTCTCAAATTGTAAAAAACCATCTTCTAAAAAAATTGCAAGTATCCTTTTTTTCTTCTTCTTCATCTATTCTTTTATAATAAAAAACCCTATAATATATACTAAGTTGGGCTTTATAAAAATGTACTACTGGACCACAAAATTATTAGGAATTTAAAATAATACCCATTTAAAATTTGTGGGTATTACATAATTAATTATCATATGCATTTTCTCACTTAATGAGAACAACATGTTAGAATAAATAAAGTAATGCATGTTTGAAGTATGGTAGATCAACTGAATCTAAAGATAAAAATTATTGTAAAGAGAATCTAGATTGTCATATAGTGAGGCGATGCTCTAAAAGAGATTCAAGACATAACTAATCATTAAAATTCAAAAGAAATTCAAGTATTTAAAGATGAAAATAATAAAATGAAAATAGTAAAATAATAAAATAGTAAAATAATTGAATAAATTTGTCAAGAACCATAGACATAAAATAGATTGACCAAGTAGAAAACGTAATTCAATTCAATTAAATTCATCTTTAACTCGTGAAGTTTTTGAACCAATAGTCTAAACATCTAAAGGTGTAAAGTCAATGGGGTAAAAATGATAGTCTGTAAATACAAAGTCCTAACATTAATTATAAAAGATATAATATTTTTTTGTAGTGGATACAATAACTTTTAAATATCTTTTCGGTCGATGATCCAATAAAATTTGACATCGTCTAATATTTATTGTTGCGCCTTTATATAAATAATTATATTGTGAAGTTTATTTAAAATCCTTGAAGGATTTAGAATGCTAAAAGCATATAGAAATTCTTGTGAAATTGTTCAATATGTTTAAATAAATATTTATCTTAATTGAAATGATGAGGACCTATGTATTTTTTTATAAAATGGTCAAGATCAAAGTTTGCTATGATTATTGTTGGAACTCCTGGAGATTCTTCCCCACTCATGGCTATTAGAAGAATGATGACTAATGCTTAGCATATCCGTTCAAGTGATCATTTGAAAAGTTAGTATTTAAGCTTAAAATGTATATAGAATCTTAGATATCATATGATGTTCAACAAAATTTTGTCTCACTAAGTTTGAAGCAACAAGTTATGCGTATTATAGATATGTGTACTCTTTTCATTTATTAAGAATCTTTTTCTTTCAAAGGTTTTATCTTGTTAAAGTTTTAACGAAACATATTATCTATCAATGAGTATTCAAGGAAAAGTGCTATAAATATATTTATTACATAAAGTGGATGTACATTAGAATAAGATGTTGGTTCAACTTTAAGACTCAAATGTCTATTAAGAAGATGTATAACTCTTAATGTTTATAAATACAAACTTTAAATATTATGAATAAATTATTATCTTATTTCTTTTCCTTTTATTTTATTGCAGTTTGCTTATAATTCCAACGGTAGTAATTTGATAAGTATTTAGTTTATTGGTGGGACATTTTTGTTTGTGAGGAATTGAATTGAACCCAACAACAGTAGTCTTAGAGAAAGTGTTGTTAATGCTGATGTCCAATTAAAAAAACAAAAAAAAAACAAAGGAATCAATCCAAGATGTAACAGAGCAGATGGAACGGCAGGTGTTTGCTAATAATAACCATAAAATTTTTATTACTTTCAACTCATAGGACATTAATTTTCAACTAGCAACCATAACCTTCAATCACTAACAGAAACACAGTATGGTGATGTGAAAACTACGATTATCCAACTTTCTTATTGTACATTGACATAAAAATAGAAGAGTCTAATATTGCATAATAGTCTTACATTAAAAGCTACAAAGTATTATGTATATATATCCTCTTACAGCTTATAGAAATTTGTCAAAGTTTTCCCATCCAGTTCCTTGGTGAAGAACCTTCTCATGTAGTCATTATATATAAACTTACGATAGTGGGCTGGTTTCTCTGGTGAAGTAAGTTCAGCAAATGGTCCATATAAGGCTTCCCTGGCACTTGGGTTGAAGAAAACAGCGATCGACACTCGGGCTTCTTCGGAAGGATTTGCCAGTACTCTGTGCTCCACACTTTTATACTCATCATTCGACATTATCTGGAAATTGCCGCAAAGCACCACCATTCGTAGCAACAAATAAAATCATTAGCAGTTCCAATAATTACAAAGACAACAATACTTCAACTTCTAATAGGCTCATATTTTACATTTAGTAGAATGCATATTCACCCGGCTTGATTCAGACGAGAAGCTACATTGATTTAATCTTATAGCTAAGTTGATTTTTCTCACTTACAGGCTGATTGCCCTAGGGTTAGATGCATGTAAAATTTATCACAAACCATTCTTCTGCAAATATTGTTGTAGAAAATATAAAGATCAAACTCAGCTCGACCACAAGATTAAATTGAATGGAATCACAAAAAGGATGGTTCTATATTTTATGTTGAAATATAATTTTTTAATATTTTTATTGATTTCTTGAATTTCTATAAGTTTTCATGATTTTTTTTGGGTTTTAATATTTTTTACAATTTTTTATTAAAAAGTAATAAAAATTAAAAGTTTTCAATTTATTAAAATTTGAAAGGGCAATGCTTCAATCAGATGTTGGGAGGGTAAGAAACATCAATTCTCCAAGTTGAAAGCAGAACTAACTGCTACCATTCTATCCAATGGAACTTCAATAATGTAAAATTTATTCTCTAATGTTGTAAATTAGGCTTTCAGCCTCTAAAAGGCCTACCTGAAGAATATCTGCAATGTTTATAACAAGAGCTCCATGAACAGGCTTGACATCCACCCACTCCCCTTCATGCTTAATCTGCAGCCCACCAGTGTGATCCTGCAGCAACAAAGTTAACACTCCCGGATCTGTATGTGATGCGATGCCCACAGTCAGATCAGGCTGGGGGCAGCATGGATAGTAGTGCCCAACCATTACTCTTGCATCCAAACATGTAGTATTCTTGATGGTATCCTTATCCAATCCCAGCCCTTCCGACAATAACCCCATCAGCTGCTCTCCTAATGTTGTCGAATGTAAGTTCCATTGAACCACTTCGTCTCTACAAACCTCCGGAATGTGCTCAAGCTCCGGGAGAGTAGGTCCTAGTCTTATCTGGAGTGTATCCCTATCATTTCACCCAAAATTTTCAATTTTCAATGTGTGAATCCTATCCAGAATTATTTTGGTCAAAATTGGGTTTGTTTTGCTCTTTAATTTTGCTTGAATCTCTTCTAAAAAAAACCTAATTTTCAATCAAAGCCAAACACTATCATCTACTATTGATACGAATATATCAATCAAAATTGGGAGGAAAAGATAACCCAATTCCACAAAACACAAATGGATAAGATACCTCCAGCTAGCCGCTTTAGAGTGGAACAAGTCAACGTTGGAAATGAAGGATACACCGGTTCCGGCGTCACGACGGTAGAACCTGGCCTTGACGTCGGTGGGCAGCTCATGGAAGGCTCTGATGGAAGCGATCATACGGTCAAGAACCTGGACGGGAATTCCATGGTTTACAATCTGAAAGAACCCAAAGGATCGAGATGCAGCGGCTATTTGCTCCACGACCGTCGAACGGGTCCCCGAGAGGTCGATGGTGGGTATGGCAACCGACTTGGGTTTGGGTTTGAGGTCGGATAAAGTTTCGGGTGGGTGAACGAAGATGCGAGGGATAGTGGTGAGACCAGAATCGACTAGCCCTTTTACTCCGATTTTTGAGTCATCGAATCTTTTTACTTCTTCGGCTCTATCGTACTGGTTTCCGGAATCCACAGTTGTCGCCATTCTTTTTCTTCAGCTAACAAATGAAGTGAAGCTGTGGGAAGGAAGATTTGTAACTTAAGAACTAAGTTTATAAAATAGCAATTAGCAAGATACATCTCCACGCTATTGTACTTGCCTGCCCCACGTACCTTGTCTTTTCTTTCAAACTTTCCATCCTGGGTCACACCAATATATTAGGACTACACATGAAACATGATATATTGCTAAATTAAAATATTTCTTACAGTATTTTGAGGCTAAAATTATAAAAATGTAATTTTAAAAAATAAATCTTATAAAAAAATAAAATTAAAGGAAGCAAAATTTCAAAGGAAAAAAAGTACCATAGATATTTATATATCTATATTATTTTTGCTTTTTCTATTTTATGAATGTTTCCTTCTTTGAATTTTATGCATGTTTTTTAAAATAATTTGAATTTCTTTTGGGTCAAATAGTCCATATATGCCAAAGTTTATTAGTTAAAATAGTCGATTTTTTGAAAATTTAGAGAAATAATTTGTTTTTAAAGAGAGAACGTGAAAGCGCGCCCAACTAGATGCGATTTCCTTTTAAGTTGTAATTTTTGAATTTTTTTGATACAATTGGTTTTTTTTGTTTGATGGTTAAATGTTAGTAGTTTTGTCGTTGTGTTCTAGGTTCAATTCCTCTCCTACTTACATTTGTACTTTTTATTTTATGTTGTTTTGAACCTTTTTTTATTTTAATATATTAACTTCTTTAGTTAAATGGTTAAATAATAATTTTATCCTTGAAATCGGCCAGTTCAATTCTCCTTTTCTAAACACATTTGTAAATTTTATTTCATGTTGTTTCAAGCTTTTTATTTTATTTTAATTAATAAATATATTGTTTTCAAAATTTTTATTTTAATTCATCTTTTAAATAATAACTCTTTTACTCATAAAATCAAATAATTATTAAAATTATTATTATTTTTAGTAAATATAATTTTATATGTGTGATATTTATTTTTCAATTCATATTATGAGTGTAGTAAATTTTAGTATTATATTTTTGTGCGGGTAATTAAAATATTTCACATATAAACATAATGATATTTGAAATAACTAATTGAAATATTTCACTTATAAAAATATTTGAAATGTCATACACATAATGTAGATAAAAACAATGATATTTTAAATATTTTACATATAAAATAATAATTATATTTGAAATAATTTTTCATTTTATAATATTAGAAATCACCATACCCACAATATACATGCAGAAAATAAATATTTGACATATAAATATTATATATCAAAAATTTAGTTGATGTTTATATTATATATAAATGAGTTATTAATTTCAAATATTTTAACATAATGATAAATGATATTTATTATTTGATTTTATGAATAAAAGAGTTATTAATTAAATATATTTAAAAGATTAATTAAAATAAAAATTAAAATAATATATTTATTAATTAAAATAAAAATTACAAATATATTTAGAAAAGGAAATTGAACTTGGATCTTAAGGATGAAATTATTATATTTAAACATTTAACTAAGGAAGTTGATATATTAAAAATATTAATTAAAATAATAATAATAATAATAATAAAACTTAAAACAACATGAAATAAAAAATACTAATGTGAGTGGGAGATAAATCAAACTTAGGACTTAAGAACAAAACCACTAACATTTAACCATTTGACCAAAGAAATTGATTGCATTAAAATAGTCAAAAATTACAACTTAAAGGGAAAACGCGTCCAATTGGGCGTGCTTTCTTGCCAACTGGCAGAAAGCTGCCCAGCTAGACGTACTTTCACACACTCTCTAAAAACAGCCTATTTCCCTAAATTTTGTTAGCATATATGACTAATTTAGCTTTTTCTTTTTGCTACTTTTTGTTTTTTTTTTTTAAATTTATTTCGAAAAAAATAAAGTGATATGGCATGTTATAAGCGTGCCGTAATAACATTTTTAATGGATCTAAGTCTTGGAATAATAGATATAACATTTAGAAACTTTAGGTACTAAAGTGAAGTAAATTAAAATTTTAGGTATCAAAGTAATAATTTTGTTATAATTTTGGGGTTAAGTTATGGGTTAACCTAAAAGATAAATTATTTTAAGCATAATGATATATTTAGCCCTTAATGTTTATATTTTTTTACCAATTTGACCCTTATTCATTTTTAGCTAAATTTAGTCCTTCACCTTTTAAAAAGTAGTAAAATAATTTTTTATTGAAATGTTGATTGGAACATTAATTTTTTAATGATGTTGGCATGGTAACTTGTGTAACAATCCACATGTGCTTCATGCTGACATAGCACTATTTATTTTGTATGTCACGTTAGCAAATAATTTAAAATTTATAAAAATATTAAAAATAATAAAACAACTCAAAATAAAAAATATAAAAACTCATAAAAATTCAAAAATTAGCATGAAATACATGTGAATTGTCATACGACTTGCCATATCTAAAAATTTAACATTTTAGTCGGTGTTTCCATTTAAAAATAATAATTTGACTCTTTTTAAAAAAATTAATAGTCAATTTTGACTGATTTTAAAAAGATAAGGATGAAATTTAAGTAAAAATAATAACAAAGATTAAATTGAGAAAGAATGTAAATATTAAGAGTATGCCTATTTTTATAAAAGCTAAATCACATAATTAGTGTAATGTTATTTTGTGGATTAAAGTTGAGCAGTATAGTAAAAAGTTGATTGTAGTCCTACTGCATTTTAAACCCAAAACATTGTTTTAATAAAATGAACTATAACCCATTTTAAAAATAATAATTGATATAATTGGTAATAAAACAATATACATCTCCTGTTTCATGTTTTGATTTGAAGTGGCAATAAAATAAAAATATGAAAAGCCTCGCATGGTGGGGCAGTATCCACAAAATCAAGAAACATTTCCTTTTATAATTTTGTGTTATATATTATTAGAGATTATTATAATCATTTCTTTTATGTTTATATTAAGAAATATTTATTTTAATTTAAATAATGTATTCAAAGTTTATACTATTTTGGATTTTCGAATGATGAGTTTATTTCCAACCATCATTTTCAGATATTATGTTTTTTTTTTTTTGGTTCACAAAAAAGGAAGATGCGTATCCAACTCACTTTTGTTGCTTCCAAAAACATATGTTCTTTTTTTGGTGCTCCCAAAATTTTCCAGATTTCTAACCCTAAAACACTAACCTAATATAATATTAGAGCATAAAAAAAGAGTGTCATTCTGTTGGATTTTTTTAATCCAAGTATAGTTTTTCTAAACCAGTAAGAATATCTGAAAACGGTGTTTTTATATATATATATATATATATATATATATATATTAAATTATAAAAAGTTGTTTTAAATCATTTTAATAATCTCATTTTACAGATTCTATTCTTAAAATTACAGAATTTTAAAAGATTATAAACATGTTTTTTTTATATTTTAAACTTAATAGTTTTTGATACATCTGTTGTTTAAAGTATCATCATATAAATTACTATTTTTTTAAAACAACATTATTTTATGCAATTTTTTTAAAATACTACTTCAAAATAACTTCATAATATTATTTAAATAATATATAAATGGTCGATTGAGTCTTAATTCGATTGGTATAAGCATTGTTGTTAATACAAGAGAATGTGGGTTCGAGTGCGCTGAAACGCATTATCTTCCTATTTATGGGTTGGGGAGGAGCTATGTTCTAGGCATTAATTATGTCAACAAAAGCATATATAATTAGAACCTATAATGAAATTGTTCAATATAAAAATAGTATTTATAACTAGAAAATAGTTTATAAGAAATACAATTGGACTGAGTCAAGACTTTTAAATAAATACATAATCTGTTTTAATGCTTATACCTTATATAAAATCAATATTTAAAAAAATAAAACTTTTATATTTCAAACATAATTTTTAACTATTTTTAAATAATGTTTAAATATTTTAAACCAATATTAACTTTATTTCAAAAATACTAATAAGTTTGTGTTAATAATGTAATATTTTTATTCAAAACTACTCCACACTTAAAAAAATGTTGTTTTTATATAAAGAAATTAATTTGAAGTTTAAAAATATTTAAAACTAATTTTAACTAAATTACTGATATATATATATATATAATGTTAATACTTCTTAAATTACAATATTACTGTTCAAAAGATTAATTTAATTATTTTACAAATGCATTACACTGTTAAACGTATAATTCTGTTTAAAAAATATATGCAATCACTATTAAATGCTTTTTTAAAAATTATAAACCCCGGATTATTTTTGGTATATGTAAATTTAAAATTTGTTTTTAATCGGACATATTTTATTTGATTTCATTTAAAAAAATAATTATTTCTATTTAAGTTTTTGAGGTTAATTTTAACATACATCTTTAAATTATGGCTCGAATTCTCTAATTGAGTCATAGTAAGTAATTGCATTTTATCAATACGGTGATTCCCTCAGCCTAGCTATTAGCTTGAGTATTAAATACAAGCTCAAATTTGAAGTGGGTCATGTTTAAAAACACGCGTATTTATTAGACAATTTAGATATACAATACTTAAAAGAAAAACCTCGTTTTTTTCATATATTAAAGTTCTCATGTGATAGATGTACACATATTTACGAAAATATTTTATTAACATTTTGGAATAACGTGAAAGAAGAGAAGAGGATTGAGTTCATTTTTCTTTGATGCTAAAGTAAAAAAGATGATTGTAAAAACATTGTGGTGTTGTTGAGCAAAATGGAGAGAAGAAGAGAGTTTTGAGTTGGAAAGTACTACAAAGACATTTGTTGGAGTTTATGGAGCAAATTTAAACGTCCACGGCAAATGTTCTGGTTGAGATAAGCCCAGGCCCATTCTTTTACCTAATAATTGCCACAATTTTGTACTTTAGTAGTACTCTTATTTGTACCAAAAAAAGAAGAAGAAGAGTATAGTCTTGTAAAAATGATTGTTCAAAATCAATTTAAATAATTTTGCACAATATTTGTGGTCATTAATATAGATTTTTTTTAGATTTTAAAAATTAATTAGAGATCGGGCTTGGGATCTAGGGGTGTAATGACGAGCCAGATGCTTCATATTGGGGCTCGGGATTGGGGTTCGAGGTAGAATCAGTTTCGGTGTTCCCGAATGGCGAAACTCGGTTACCGCGTAGTCGTGCGTTCCTCTATTGCCATTGGGAAGATTCCGATTGTGCGTCTTTTTGGATCAGCATGTAACGACCTTGGAATATAAAAGGCCTCCCGTGTGCCATATACCATGCTGCGTACTCGCGCGTAGAAGCGACCCTCCCTCTAAGACATACAAGGAAGGGCGCATCGAATGTTGATCATTCCATAGAAAGATATACGGTTCATGTTTTCCCGCCCAATTTAAAGCGTCCCGACCTGAACCCTTTTTGTCCATTCCGTAGACTTCTGTGATGTCGACGGGAGGGTTCGAGATAGGTTGTGCACAACTGAACTGCCTCAATACCCGACCTCCATTGTGCCACTCCACCATATGGAAATGAATCAACGGTACATTTGACACGAACAGTTATTGCTACTCGATAACCCATAGAAACTGTAAATATAGACAACACGTTATTAGTTAAATTTTTCTTGTGCAATTATTGTATTTAAAAACAAAAGATTCGAAATCGTATTTTATGCCATCCCCAGAATGAGTCTCTATCATCATACGGTACATAGGTATGGTGAACGATCTCCCGATTCTCGGTACAATTGCCCATATAAAAAAATTAATAAATTATCAGATTATTTTTTTTAATGCAAAAAATGAGTATACTATACTATACAATTAAAAAATATATGGTAAAATTGAACTATATATTTACCTATTAACAAGTGGCTACCCATACGGTTGGTGGCTCACTGATGCTAAAATGGCATTCGGTATAACGCCCAAGACTGCAGTAGAAGGCAACAACCGCCCATTGTTTTCGTAGATAGCTTTTTCACCCGCCAAAGCTCGCGGTATAAGCATGCCAACACTGCAGAGCCCCAACTAAATCTTATGGCAAGCTCGAGATCCTCTAATAAAGGGAGATACATTATTTGGACTTTATTTTGATTGACGTCCGGCAATAGTATCCCACCTATAAATTACAGAATGAACACTCTTGCAGCGTGGATAATGTTCATCTGCGTTGGGCTGCTCGGAAGATGCTGGAAGTTTTCTTTTAACCAAGTAAATTTAATATAGGTTAATCGTCCTTCCTCGTCATTGGGGGGCACTCTTCCAAGTAACCGCTTGCAAGTGCCCCACGGATCGGGAACTTTTCCAAGCCTGGTCACTTTTTCACCGTTTATAGATAGCTCTAGTTGGACTACATGGGAGGTGGGACGTATGTGTCTCCGGGCGCCATCTTTCAACTAAGGCCGATATTAAATTGGCCCGTAGCTTAGATATCTGAATGTACGTGGTTACCCCAAAACCCGCGACATTTAAATACGGTAAAACTCTTCGATCGGGAAAATAACAGGGATCATGCAACCGAGGTATCAAAATTCGGTACAGATCCTGTGTTTATAGTAAATATAGAATGTTATATTTCTCGTTTAAAAAAGAATTTAAAATTAAATGAGACATTTTTCTTCTCGTTTACCTTATGCACATAGGCTGCAATGTGGTTGTTGTCATTTAAAATAATAATAGGATTAGGATCAATGGATCGACGGTAGTCGGCGGTAGTTGACGGTGAACGACAGTTGTCGGAGGTGTTTGGAGGTGATCGGTGGTTGTCAATCGACGGAGGATACTAACGGTCAACGGTGAGTGACAGTTATCAGCGATGGTTGGGGATGTTGGGTTGAAGTAGCCCATTTATAGTGGGGGACCATGGTGGGGCAAAATTGGAAAAAAGAAAAAAATTTGTGTTAAATTGGCCATCCTATTGCCCACCATTAGAAGGCCAAATTGGCCTTAGTCAATGACGCAGGTTGACACAGGCACAGGCTCTATCATTTCAACTTTTTTTTTTCATTTCCATTTTAAATTAAGTTTCATTTCATTTACATTTAATATCATTTAAATTTAGATCTTCCATTTAAATTTATTTATTTACCATTTCAATTTTTTTTTTCATTTCAGTTCTTCTTTTCATTTTCATTTATAATTTATTTTCATTTAAACTTTTATTTCATTTCATTTCATATTCATTACAAATTACATTTCATTTCTTATTCATATTTCATTTAATATTTGATTTCATTAATTTTTTCATTTAAATTTATTACTTTTTCCTAATATACATTTTTTTCATATTAATCACAACTAGTCTCATCTCAAGTTATCTTTTTCAATTCAATTTTTTTCAATTCATTTCATATTTTTCATATTAATTAGAAGTAGTCTCAATATCAAGATTATTTAAAATTTATCATATTTTATTTAAATTTTTTCAAATTAAATATAATTCCATTACAAAATTTAAATTTCACTTAAATTAAAAAAATTTCTCATTTCAATTTTTTTGGGTTTTTTTTTAGTTTTTAAGGCTTGAAATATTAAATCAAATACTAAGGAGTAGGCCTGTTGGTGCCGACCAATGACACCCCATTTTCCAGGCCTAGCGCAGGCCTGCCTAACATGTCATTTCACCTTTTTTTTTTCATTTCATTTGTATTTCCTTTGCATTTCATTTCATTTATATTTTCATTTCATTTCATTTACATCTACATTTAAATGAATTTTTCTCCATTTAAATTAATTTTCCATTTATAATTTCATTTAAATTAATTATTTTCCATTTAAATTTAATTATTTCTCATTTCAAAATTTTTATTTTCATTTCAGTTTTGATTTCATTTAAATTTATAATTTATTTTCATTTAAACATCACTCCATTTCATAATCATCATTTCATTTTATATTCATTTAACACCTCATTTCATTTCATATTCATTACAAATTACATTTCATTTCATATTCATATTTCATTTAACATTTCATTTCATTAATTTTTTCATTTAAATTTATTTTTCCTAATATACAATTTTTTTCATATTATTCACAAGTACTCTCATTTCAATTTATCTTTTCTCAGTTCAAATTTTTTTCAATTCATTTCATATTTTTCATATTAATTAGTAGTAGTCTCAATATCAAGGTCATTTAAAATTTTTTATTTTTAATTTAAATTTTTTGTCAATTTAAATATTATTCCATTAAAAAATTTTAAATTTCATTTAAAATAAAAAATATTTCTCATTTCATTCTTTTTGAGGATTTTTTTTTACGCTTGAAATGTTGGGTCAAATCCTAAGAGTAGGCCTGCTAGTGCCAGCCAATGACACCCCATTTCCCAGGCTTGCCTAACATGTCATTTCACCTTTTTTTCATTTCATTTCTATTTCAATTCCATTTAATTTGAATTTCCATTTTTTCTATTTAAATTTATTTTTTTCTCATTTCATTTAAATTATTTTTTTCATTTAAATTTAAATTTAATTTCTTCCTCATTTCATTTAAATTATATTTCTTTCCATTTTAATTTTTTTCTCATTTCACTTAAATTTAATTTTTTCTCTTGTCATTTAAATTATCTTTTTTTCTATTTTAATTTACATTTTTTTTCATATTAAAATTTCTCTCATCGTTATTTATTTCATTTTAATGTGTTTTAAAGTAAATATGTATCTATATTGTATTATATTTAATAAAGTGTATAATTTGAATAAAGTATATCATTTATCTAATTTTTCATATTTTTACAATGTTTTTACAAGAACATGCGCCTAATAATATATCATTCGTCATCTTCGAGTCTGGCATTACGAGACGATTGACCAAAAACATAAACACGATGTGGGCAAGTTGATCGGTTGTGTCCAGATGTTCGACACACAGTGCACAGTTTGGGTTCGCCCGTCTCTCTGACATCCATGTCATTTTGAATTCTCGTCAATTGTGGTCGGCCTTTAGGATGTCTACGGAGACTACAGTCAGACACCTTCTTGAAAGCAGGGGGTGGAACTTTCTAGTTTGAGACATCGGGCATTACAGGAAATTCGTTCGCCCATATACACAATGTGCGTTGCAATGTGTAAATCTCGTCTGTGAATTGTTCAACATTTAAGTTTGCCCTCACACACGCTGCATGAACATGCGAACACCGACATTGGAGAGTCTGAAATATCCCATACTCGCATCGCTTGTTTCACAAATCAATTATGTACGACCTAGGTGGAAGACTCGAACAATGGCTGATGTACTCTTGAACTTGGAAAGTCTCCAAATCGCATGAATATAATTCTGCGTTCATTGTTTGTGCCCTTCAACTATTTACCGCCATGGCTTTTCGGACGGCCTCAATGTACACGTGCCCAGCCTTGATCTGTTTAGCTTGTCTCAACCCCATCCTAGGCATCAATGTGGCCAACCTATAGAATGTTGCTGAGAAAGCAGCAGAAATCGACAGATAACGTGTTCGCCTCAATACAGAGTTGACCACCTCTACCAAGTTGGTCGTCATCTGCCCATACCGAAACCCCTCATTGTAACTTTAAGTCCATTGCCAGTTCTCCATGCTACCCAACCATGTCCGAAGATCTGTTAGTAAAGATGACATCTGAGATTCAAGTCTCGCGAACCTCTGCCCAAATCTTCGCGGTTCTAACTCATGAGCTGCATATTTAATTTGAAACCAGTATTTTAAAAACAACCAAAATTTTGAAAAGTAATTTTTGAAATAAACACAAAAAATTTTTTTTACCCATGTTCACGAGTTCTTTTTTCCAATATTTATTTTTATAATCTCTGTGGAAGTTTGTCGCGATGTGCCGGATGCAATAAACAGACCTACATGGAACCCCTGATCGCCTTATCGTAGCAAGTAATCCTTTCGATCTATCTGATATAAGGAAAATGTTGTCTTCTCTGACGACGTGCCTCTGCAGATTTTTAAGAAAAAATTCCCAAGACTTGAAGCACTCACGCTCCACGATGGCGAAAGCGATCGGAAGTACATTTCGGTTTCCATCTTGTGCAACAACAATCAAGAGTATTTGCGTGTATTTTTCGTACAACCATATCCCGTCCACCCGCACCATCGGCTTACAGTGAGGGAAGGCTTTAACACATGGCTCGAACGTCTAAAAAATTGGTGAAAAACTCGTTTCCCCAATTGTGTCTACTCATCTAATCCTTTATACGGTAGTGTTTGCAAATCAGTCACTGTCCCGAGCACATACTCTCGCATCCCGGCTATCCACCCTTAAAACTCGTTGTATGATGCATCCCAGTCACTATGTGACTCTCGCATCACCGTTTTCTTTGCCCACCATGCCTTTCGGTATGACACTTTATACTTGAATTGAGCTTGCATGTCCGCAATAAGGACCGACACCTGAATGGTGGGCGACTCTTTCACCAAAGGGATGATGTAGTTGCATATAGTTTTTACATCTAACTTTCTATGGTCTTGCGACATATGAGCAGATGTGCATGTGTGTGGACCTTTTAGTTTCCTTATCATCCACATCTGTGTCCGTTGCATTAACACGGCTCAAACACACCATTTACAACCACTTGAGGCTTTCCAACATTCTCCTACGTACAAAGACTGCGTCGACTTCGTTACTTTATAATCCACACCTAACTTTAAGCTAAGTTGTTTTATAACATGTACACAATCTTTTTTGTTATCGAATTGTTGTCCTACGAACAACTCTTCATCATTGAATTCATCATCAAGTAGGTGAACCGACACAATGTTTGTATATTCCGGGAACTCATGTGCAAGAGCCACATCAAGATCCACGTCGGTCATGAAAGACTCTGAATTATTTCTTATAACTATACCAGGGCTCGTGTTCCAGGTCGAATGGGGATTTGCATTTTCACACTCCACTGACCCTTCCTTGTCTATGTCTTCAGGGATGTCATCCAAATCGGGGACACTAAAATCATCATTGGGATCACAGTCGGAACCTTCATGACTATCTTTTATGGTGGCCAACACCTCTGGATGGATCTTTAGAGGAGTACACGAGTTTCGGATGTTATACGAACATCCACCGGTGTTTGGATTCTCGGGAGTTGGCATTGACTATCCAAAACTCGACTGATCTTTCCAGGAGACGTTAAGATCAAAATCAATTCCAGAGCGCTGGTTTGCTGGAATTACAACTTGAATGGGATCCGATTCATCTATCTCCGCGAACAACTCAACCGAGCTGGGATTTTTTATTTTAGGGGGGCAATAAATTGCTATCATTATCACTAGATCATCATCATCTTCAAGCTCAATTTTTGAGAACTTGAGCGTATCAGTTGAAACCGAAAATTTGTAAAACAGTCTAAACATTTGCTTTTTGCAACGGGTTGCTATCTTTGTACTGATTTTTCATTTTAAATTCGCCAGCAAAACACGCTTGTTGAATCTCATTCCTATTTTTTTCTGACTTTGAAATACACAGCCTTCTTCAGTTGTATTTATTATTTCTCCATCGAAATGAACATAAACAAACAAAATTTGGGAACTCATCTTAAAAATTTTTGCTTCCTTCTCAACAAAGAAAAAAACTAATATTTTTAATCTCGCTTTTCAACTAATAAAGCAAAGAAAAAGCAAAGAAAAACTCAAATGGAAGATAAAACACCTACTTATATCTGATAAATTTGGTGTTAGCCATCTACTAGTCAACAACAATTTTTTTAAAAATATACACTGGTGCCGGCCATCAGTGTCCCAAAGTAAAAAAAATTACCTTGGGACACGAAAAAAGTACTTGATGCCGGCCATCTACTGGCCAGCACCAAATTTTTTTTTTCTTACATCTTTGGTGCTGGCCATTACATGGCCAACACCCAAAAAAGTTTTTTTTTTTAAATTTATCTAGTGTCGCCATCAGTGTACCAATAAAAAAATTTGCATTGGGGCACGAAAAAAGTACCTGGTGCCAGCTATCTGCTAGCCAACACAAATATTTTTTTAAAAATACTGGTATTTTTGTATACCAGTATGATACGATTTAAAAAAAATACCCTGAAGCCGACCATTGGGTTCCCAAAGTCAAAATAATCAACAATTTAAAGCCTGACAAAATCATCAGGCAATCATGGGGCCAAAACACTATGTAGTACCGACCATGGGGTTCCCAAAACCCAAATCTACTGTTCATTTTAGGTCATTTTGGTGATTGTTTTTGAACTTGGGTCATTTTTATAAATATAAAGAAATTTTAGGTTAGGTTAGTAAAATAGCTGTAATATTATAAAATTATTACAAACCACCATTTTAATATTTTTGAGACTTCATTTATTATAATATTAATATAATTGTTGGGTTTCACGTTTTAATCCGTATATAATATTTCATTTAATTTAAGAATAAATATAAATATTTATTTTATATTTAAAATCATTTCTCTTAAATTGGAAACCGATTTTTAAAAATTGATTTTTTAGAAAATAAAATTGTTTATAAATGAAATTTTCTTTAAATATTTTAATTAAAATAAAAATTATTTCTTATAATAATTTAATTTGACATATTATTTTCTTTAATTGCTTTAATTTCTATTTTTTGACTATATCATTTTCATTTTTTAATATATTATTCTCAATTATTATTTCTAATTTTATGTTATATTATTTTTTAAATTCTTTTAGTTTTTAGAAGAAATTAATAGGGAGTAATTTAATATAATAATTTAAAAGGTCTAGCAACCACTTTTAAATTTCTCTAAAAAGTTGAAGAGAAAGTGGTTGTTCATTTTTTACAGGGTGGACTACGTTGAGGTCGGGACGTTTTCGATAGGGCTTGGAATCGACATTGAATGAGATTTGGGTTTTCAGTAAAGAATGTATATTTTCAACCCTATTTCGACCCGATTCATTCCTTATACATGGATCATTGGATGTGGATCACTAGAATAATTTTTTTACCACGCCATGGGTCATACCGGTGATCTCAATAGTGGTATCAGAGCCACTTGTACGATATGGATTCAGGATTAAATTTATTGGTTGATGCGATTGTATTAGATAAATGTTGTATACTATGTTTGATATGCATGGTGTTTGGAAATGCATGGTTATAGCCCGATAACCCATTTAATTTATTATTTGCAAAGGTTGTAATTTATAAACATGGCCTGCTGTCATGCCTTTCTATATTTCTTTTGTACTTCTCTTCTCATCTTACTCTCTCATATGTAAAATGAGTTTCTATAATTGCAAATTGTATGAGTTGATACGAACTAGAGGAAAAGAATGTTGGGCTACCTAAAGTGGAAAAGAAGCTTGAGAAGCTGCATAAACCTTTAGGATTCCCTACGATTTTCCCATTGGCTTGGGAGGAACCACCTTAGTTTTATGGACTAAAACCATTGTGTTTATTTATTATTTTATATTTTTCTTATATATGATACAATTGATTATATGTTAGCATGCATGTTATAAGATATTGATAAGATCAATTAAAGGATTAAATGGACAATTGTTTACCATTAATGGTGAGATTAATTTAATTTAAAAACCCCTCACTAATATGTTAAGTTAAGATTGCCTTCCAATATTTACCCTCGTTAAAGCCACGATCGATATAATGTGGGTTATGTTAAAGCAAAGTACATGTATTTATCTTGGTCTAATGTGAAGAATAAGAAAGTGATATTCACCGGTTATGATATTAGTTAATATATTAACTAGGTTACTCGAATAGGATTAGATACCTAGAGGCAAGAGATTTGGATAAATAATGAGATGATTGGAACAAAATAGAAGAGTTACATGTGATGTAATTAGCAAGTGTTGCTTACCTAAATAACCATAATCTTGAGAGTAAAGCCAAAGGTGACTTAAGAAGAGGTGAAATATGAATCCTTACCCACTAGAAAACTTTAGAGAAAGTCTTTTCGAAATTAAAATATAGGGCTATTAATTTTGAATAGAATAGTGGGAGCATCATTTAATAAAGTCCTTTTAATAATTATAATAAACTTGGTAAATGTAATCATGAGCATATTTTATTATTATAGATTAGTTATGGCAAACAACACAAGGTCTTTATCATTGTGATTGGTCCTTGAGAATGATAAGTTGAATGGCTTGAACTTCCTTGACTAGTTCCGTAACTTGAGGATTATCCTCAAACAAGAACATAAATTAAATGTTATTGAAGAACTCGTTCCTTTTGAACCAACAACTAATGCCTTTATAGTTGAAAAGGATGTTTATAAGATGACATGTTAGACATAAGATGTCAAATGCTTTCCATCATGACTCCTGAGTTTCAAAAGAATCATGAGGATATGGTTGCCTATGATATGATCCAACACCTCAAGGAATTATATGAGGGGCAGGCACATTAAGAGAGGTATGAGACCTTTAAATCTCTATTTCAATGTAAAATGGTGGAAGGAACTCCTGTGGGAACTCACGTTCTCAAGATGATAGGCTATATTGAAAGCCTTGAAAAACTAGGATTCCCTCTAGGTGTGGAGTTGGCCATCGATGTCATCCTGCAATTGTTTTTGGATAGTTTTAGCCAAATTGTCCTTAATTTCAACATGAATGAGATTAATAAGACTTTTCCACAGTTTTTCAACATGTTATGAATTGTTAAGTCTAAGGCAAAGCCTAAGGAAATGCTAAGTCTAAGGCAAAGCCTAAGGACAATGTCAAAGCCAAGCCCAACAAAGAAAAAGCTGCATTGAAACCTAAAAGTGGAATTGCAAAGGAAGGAAAATGTTTCCATTGTGTTAAGATCGAACACTAGAAGAGGAACTGCCCTGCCTATCTTGAAGAGATCAAGAAGGCAAAGGAAGACTGAGCGTTCGCTTCAGGTATTTATGTTATTGATATTAATTTATCAACATATACTTCTTGTGTATTAGATACTAAATGTGGTTCTCATATATGTACCTCTGTACAGGGACTGTAAAGGAGTAGGAATCTAGCTAAAGGAGATGTGGACCTACGAGTTGGGATTAGAGCAAGAGTTGTTGCATTAGCTATAGGAACACATATATTATCATTGCCTAGTGGATTTGATTTAATTTTGGAGGATTGTTATTTTGTGCCCAGTTTGACTAGAAATATTATTTCAATTTCTTATTTAGACAAAATTGGTTTTGAGATAATTATTAACAATAATTATTGTTCATTTTATCTCAATAATGTTTTCTATGGTTCGACACAATTAGTAAATGACCTCTATATTTTAGATCAAGATAGACCCATTTATAACATAAATACTAAAAGATCAAAAATAAATTACTCTAATCAAACTTATCTTTGGCATTATCATTCGGGACATATAAGTGGGAAGCACATATCAAAGCTCTACAAATATGGGATTCCAGATTCTTTTATTTTCGAACAATTGGATATATGTGACTCTTGCTTGTTAGGTAAAATGACTAAAACTCATTTTAATATTAAAAGTGAGTGAGATAGTGATTTATTGGCTTTAATACATAATGATGTATGTGGACCAATGAACGTACAAGTCAGAGGAGGTTTTCAATACTTCATTACTTTCACTGATGACTTCGATATGGGTATATTTATCTTATGCGTCCTAAATCTGAAGCCCTTGAAAATTTCATGGAATTTAAAAATGAAATACAAAACCAACTAGGTAAAAGTATTAATGCACTTAGATCGGTTTAATGAGGAGAATACTTAAGCTTAGAGTTTGATGAGTTTTTGAATGAATGTGAGATTATCTCACAACTTACACCTCCTAGTACTCCATAATGGAATGGAGTTTCTGAAAGGAGAAATCGAACACTGTTAGACATGGTTCGATTAATGATGAGTCATATTGATCTTCCTATTTCCTTTTGGGGACATGCACTTGAAACAACTACTTTCACACTAAATTGTATTCCTTCTAAATCGGTTCAAAAGACCTCATATGAGATGTGAACTGGGAAGTGCCCTAGTATGTCTTTCATGAAATCTTAAGGTTGTGAAGCTTATGTTAAATGCCAGACATCTACTAAGATCGAACCCAAATCTCAAAAGTGCATCTTTATGGATATCTTAAGGAAACTAAAGGATATTATATCTTTAATCCTACCGAGAATAAAGTGTTTGTTGCTCAGACAAGAGTTTTCCTTTAAAGAGAGTTTCTCTCTAGAAAAAGAAGTGGTAAAAGAATAATAATCGAATAAATTTAAAAACAACAACAAATCACTGAACAATAAATTGAGCAACAACAGGTTCCACAAGTTGTTGCAAAATAATCAACTGTTTTGGAAACACAACTACTGCAAAGATCTTTAAAAGAATTCCATGTACCTAAGATATATGAATTTCTCATTACAACACATGGTGATATTTTACTTATGGATCAAGATGAGCCTAAGACTTATAAAGGCGAGCCCATATTCTGAGAAATGGATTGATGCCATCAGTTCTGAGATGGATTCTATGTCAGAAAACCAAGTATGGATCTTGGTTAACCCACCTGAAGGGGTTAAACTCATAGGATACAAGTGGGTTTTCGAAAAGAAAACTGACATGGATGGTAATGTACAAACATACAAAGGGCAGTTAGTCACTAAAGGTTTTCGCTAAGTTCATGGTATTTTCGCTAAGTTCATGGTATTAACTATGATGAAACATTTTCTCCTATTACTATGTTTAAATCCATCTGGATCTTACATGCAATAGCTGCATTTCATGATTATGAAATCTAGAAGATGGGCGTTAAAACAAATTTCCTTAATGGGAAACTAGAAGAGCATGTGTACATAACACAACCTGAAGGTTTTGTCGATCCAATCATAGCTATTACATAAGTAAAGGAACCCAGATCTCACTAGCGATCCAAACATATACTTAGGCGCTTTCATCTTATTCAAGAAATCATTGATCGAGGAGATGAGAAAATATGTAGAGTACCAACAGATGAAAACATCGTTGATCCACTGACAAAGCCTCTAACACAGTAGAAGTATGATCGTCACGCTAAGTCACTCGGTATTAGATATATGACTGATTGGTCTTAGTGCTATTGGGAGATTGTTAGAGTATGCCCAAAGGCCAATCATGAGATTATTGTAATCACATACTTGTTTTAATCATGAGATTATTGTAATCACATACTTGTTTTACCTTGTTTATTAATATAAGGCATTGTCATTATTATTTCAGTTTCCCTTTCTGCGTATATAAATAAACTAAATTGAAATAAAGTCCTAAGAAAATATGATTAGTCTTAAAAAGGTCCTTAGTCAAGTATTATCGTGGGATTGGACAATAATAATGCATTGAGACTAATGTATAATTGATTGATGACAAAGAATTGTCATTGACATAAGAATGTCAAAATCAATACATGAGTATGTGTTAAAGGACAACATACTGGGCTGCCCCACTATGAGTATGTTTCTTGGATTATTATGTAATAGTCACAATATTACTCATAGTAATAACTATGTATATGATCCTCTAAATTGAGATCATCATTGTCCCAACATCGTGAGTTGTATATTTTGATACAATCAAAACATCCATCCTAACAAGTTGTACTATAACTGTAGCTCCCTAAATAATTTATTTCTGTTACTGTAAATCCTGACATAAATGAGTATCTGCTTTTGTGGTTAAGTGTTCTGGGTGTGTGTTTGAGGTCTTGGGTTCAAGTCTCACTTTTGGTGAATTCTGTTATTTGTTATCTAAGCCTTATCCCCGTTGGGTGGGCTTATGTTGTATTGTTTGTAAACTCATATCAAAAAGAGCCTACTGGTTTGAGTGGTAAGGAGTTAGCTTGCTGGAGGTCTTGTGTTCGAATCCTCGCGTGAGTGTGGGTGTTATTTTTGGCATCGGTTGTTGATAACAGTTCGGTGGTAGTGGGATTCTGAGTTGGTTAGGTTGTTAGTGGATGTAGTGGGATTTTGTTTAAATCCTATTTTAATTTATTTTATTTTCTCTTCTGAAAAGTCTGACATTAGTTTTCTCTTTCCACATTCTTCTTCCTCTTCATTTTCCTACAATTCTATCTATAATCTATTGTTGTATTATTGTATTTCAAAATTTCGGTGTTCATCGTGTGATTCTGGTAAGTGAGGTTTCGTTTGACTGTAGGTTTTGGTTTCTATAAACTATTTGGGATTATTATTTATTTTGGAATTTTAATAATGGGGTAAAGTAGGATAAAAGTAATTCTTTAAGAACGTTTGGTGCAAGAATAGGCAGAGAACATGTGGTTAGTGCTCCAACGGCCTAAATCGTGAGAGTAATAGTTTTTATCGGCGATAAGTTTATTTGTGCCATTCAATTTTTCATTGTGGATTTTACAAATGTTCTGTTAATCAATCGTTGAAATGCTATTTTTTAGGTTCTGGTGGTTTCAGCAGTGGTTTCGCATCAAAATCGAACTAAGTGTGTACCTAAAATATGAGAAAATGAGTTTTGGTAAAGCTAAAAATTAGGATTATCGATGTCACACGGGCGTGTGGCTGACTGTGTAACTATCAAGGGTGTAGTCGTGTGACTGTCGAGGGTGTGGTCGTGTGACTGTCAAAGGTATGGTCGTGTGTGAGACCCAGCTTTTTACTGGTGAATGTGTGGCCATGTGAGCTACATGGGTTAGGCTCGGTTGGGCGTGTAGGCCACACGGGCGTGCCTTTGTGGGGAAAAAATTTTAAAATTTTTCCTAGGGTCGTATAGGTCATTTTGATTGACTGTGGGCCTATCGTAGGGTTGGTAAGGGCTAATCAAACCCTTTTTTCATGTGATCTGATATTCTAATAGTCTAATCTAAGTAGGAAACTGATATGTATGTCTAACTGTACTATTTAAGTATGTATGTTATCTATACACGAGCATGTTAAGCATGTTAAATCTGTTATTTCTGTATCTATATTCTGTATCTGTGTTTGGAGTGAGATTTGTATATGCGGAGGAAGTGATATGTACAGTGACCTTTTGCCTATATTCTAGTAGCTTGACTGCATATTATCTGTTATGTGTCGTTTCGACACTATATAGTATGTAAGGATGGGTGTGTGTTTTTAACCCCACATGGTGTGATGGGATAAACGGAGATGGTGTGTAGAAGATAGGGGTAGGATTTTGTATATCTGTTTGGATTATCTGATTCTGAAATCTGTATCTGCTAAGGACTTAAATCTGTATTTGTATCTACTCTACATATAGGAATACTATGTACATTTGCATGTCGATCTCTATTGGGTTACACACTGAATTTATGAAAACTCACATATGATTGTCTGTTCTGTTCAGGTAACCCTCAGACATAGGCGGGTCAGTACGACGGAGGCTTAACGGTGACCACTAGTTAAAACTGCCTTTGAGTTTTCAGTATTTTTAAGATTTTTGATTTATCTGAGAGTTTGTAATTTTTGAGACTCTTTGTATTGTATGGTTTTAATTGTTGGTTTTGGTTTTGATTGTTTTCTACCCTGCATTGTTTGTTGAAATGATTAACAAAAACGAAAGTTTTATGCAAACAAAGGTTTTTCCGGAAACACAAATTGGGTTTCTAAAATATAATGACTTTTATGATTTTCGATGCAAACTATATTTTGCTGAATGAATAAACCCACAACGGTTTTGATAATAAACAAGTAAATGATTATGTTTTGTAAAATTTGGACACTTTATAACAAGTAACTTTTTAAGGTTTCTGTCAAAATAAAAATAGTTTCAAAACCCTTCTTCGTAACACTCCCAAATTCAGCCATAACGTCTAGGCCAAGTTTGGCGTATTACATTTAATAGTATCAGAGCCAGCTTGCAAAACTCAAGCTATGAATTTTGGGTTCCAAAATTAGGTTTGAAAAAGAACTGGTTTGTAAACAAAAAATTATTTCTTTTTAAGTACGTATGCGGTACATTGAGTCTCCAGCGTTGATCTTGTAAGTAATTCTGAACTTAAAAAATACTGTAGTTAGACTCTTTGAGAATGAGTCACTATGCTCGAGGTATGGTGGCATCTGAGTATGAGAAGTGTGTCCGTTTTGAGGAGGGTTTGAGGGACAGTCTAAGGGTATTAATAGCTCCGCAAAGGGAGCGAGAGTTTTTCGTTTTGGTGGATAAGGCGAATATCGTCGAGGAGGTTGAGCGAGTGGAGTGCCAAAATAGAGACCGAGAGAAAGGAAAGAATAAGAGGGATTTGGAGTCTTTTAGTTCTGTTCAGAGGCCTAAGAAATGGGCCAGACCTGATGGGCCTACTAGAGTGGGAGTCCCTATTGTTCCTGCTGGAGTTCAGCCTTGTAGTGATTGTGGTAGGCGCCATCCACGTGAGTGTTGGAGGAGGTTAGGGGCTTGTCTGCGATGTGGGTCACTAGTGCATCAGATTAGAGATTGTCCATATCATGCTGATTAGATGCAAGCTACAGGACCGGGTTTTGTTTAACCTCAGAGGGTAGTTCAGCAGCCACCTAGGGGTCATGGTATGGTTAAGGTTGGTAATGGTATAGGCTGAGGACAAAGAGAACTGGGCAGAGGTGCTAATCAGACTGAGGTAAGGTAGCCTGGACTAGTTTATGCTACTCGACTTCGAGAGGATAGAGACACCCCTGATGTGATTAGGGATACGTTTTTTTATTTTTGATGCCCCATATACTTCTTTGATAGACATAGGTTCTACACACTCTTATGTAGCTAGTTCAATTTTTGAAAACTTGGGGATTTTTGTTGAGTGTACTTCTGGTGAGATCTCTATGCTGAGTTCGTTGGGATAATATGTTCGGGTAAATAGACTATATAGGAATGTACCGCTGGAAGAACAAATGGTTGTGTTTCTGGCAAATTTGATGGAGCTACCGTTTGACGAGTTTGACTTGATTCTTGGTATGGATTGGTTAGTAGAGCACCAAGTTAGTTTGGACTACATGACTAAGAGGGTCATTCTGAAGACCGAGGATGATACGGAAGTGGTTGTGATCGGTGAGTGTCGATATTACTTATCTAATGTGATCTATGCTCTAGTGGCTTAAAAACTAATTTGAAAAGGTGTGAGGCATATTTGGCCTATGTCAGTGTTTCAGTTTCTAGGGGCTCTTCTAACGAGGATATCAGAATAGTGAGAGAATTTTTGGATGTATTTTCTGATGAGTTATCGGGTTTACCTCCAAATTGGAAAGTTGAGTTTGACATTGAGCTTCTACTGGGTTCAGCTCCTATGTCTATCGCTCCTTATAGTATGGCGCCGAAGGAGCTTACAAAGCTTAAGGCTCAACTTCAAGAGGTTTTGGATCATGGTTTCATCCATCCTAGTGTCTCTCCGTGGGGGGCACCGATTTTTTTTGAAGAAAAAGAATGGTACCATGAGTATGTGCATCGATTACCGACAGTTGAATAAGTTGACTGTAAAGAATAAGTACCCACTTCTGAAGATCAATGATCTATTTGATCAGTTTTGTAGGGCTTCGATATTCTCAAAAATAGATTTCTGTTCTGGGAATCATCAGCTTAGAGTTAAGGAAGTTGATGTTCATAAGACAACTTATAGGACTCGTTATGGGCACTACGAGTTCTTAATTATGCCTTTTTGTTTGATGAATGCTCCGGCTGCATTCATGGATCTGATGAACCTAGTTTTTCAGCCGTATTTGGATCAGTTTGTCATGGTCTTCATCAAAGATATTCTAGTGTACTCTCAGATTGAGGATGAGTATGATGAGCATCTTAGAGTAGTGCTTCAGATACTTCGAGAGAAACAGCTCTACGCTAAGTTGAGTAAGTATAAATTCTGGTTGCGAGAGGTAATATCTCTGGGGTACGTGGTTTCTGCTGAGGGAATTTGAGTTTACCCTAGAAAGATTGAGGCTATGCTTGATTGGAAATAGCATAAGAACGTTTTTGAGATTCGTAATTTTTTAGGCCTTGCAGATTATTATCGAAGGTTTGTTGAGGGGTTCTCACTGATTGCAGCTCCCCTGACTAAGCTTTTACCCAAGAATGTTCCTTTTGTCTAGACCGATACGCAACAATTGAGATTCAAGAAGCACAAGTCTGTTCTGGCTCAGGCTCCTGTTTTAATACAACCTAAATCTGGTAAAGAGTTAATGGTTTACAGTGATGCGTCGCACGTCAGTTTGGGATGTATACTGATGCAAGATAGTAAGGTTGTGGCTTATTGTTCTGTCAGCTTAAGTGACACAAGGGGAATTATCTGACGAACGATCTTGAGTTAGCTGTCATGGTGTTTGATTTAAAGATCTTGAGGCACTATCTGTATGGTGAGAGGTGTATCATCTACACCGATCACAAGAGCCTCAAATACCTCCTTACTCAGAAAGAGTTGAGTCTTAGGCAGCGTAGATGGAATGAGCTGCTTAAAGATTATGATTGTACGATAGAGTATCATCTTGGTAAGGCAAAAGTGGTGGTCGATGCTCTCAGTCATAGAGCGATATTTGATTTGAGGGCGATGTTTGCTCGTCTCAGTTTGTTTGATGATGGAGATCTATTAGCCGAGTTGCAAGTTAAGCTGACTTGGATTAAACAAATTCGAGGAAAGTAGTTAGGGGATAAGTCTTTGTTTCTTCAGTTTCGTCAGGTTGAGAGTGACAGTACTTCTGATTTAGGACTGAATAAGGGTGGAGTTCTGTGCTTTCGAGGACGGGTTTGTGTACCGAAAAATTCTAATCTGAGACAGTCAATTATGAGGGAAGCGCATAGTAGCCCTTGTGCTATGCATCCCAATGGTACTAAGATGTATTAGGATCTTCATAAATTGTACTGGTGGCCAGGTTTGAAACATGAGGTAACTAATTTCGTTTCTTGTTGTTTGACGAGCCAGCAAGTTAAGGTTGAGCATTAGTTGTCTTTGGGTTTGCTCCAACCCGCTAAAATTCCCTTATGGAAATGGGAGCGTGTAGTGATGGACTTCGTTAGTGGGTTGCCTTTAACACCCACTAAGAAGGATTCTGTATGGGTCATAGTGGATCGATTGACCAAATCCGCCCATTTTATTCCGGTTCAGACGGAATACTTAGTGCAAAAGTTAGCGAAGCTCTACATTTCTGAGATTGTAAGACTGCACGGGGTTCCAGTTTCAATAATCTCTGATAGGGATCATCGCTTCACCTCTCGGTTCTAGAAGAAACTTTATGAAGCTTTGGGTTCAAGATTGGACTTTAGTACTGTGTTCCATCCTTAGACCGATGGTCAATCAGAGAGGGTGATTCAGATGTTGGAGGATATGCTTCGAAGCTGTGTTTGATTTCCGGGGCAGTTGGAAGGATTTTCTGTCGTTAGTTGAGTTTGCTTACAATAACAATTTTTGGTATAGCATCCGGATGGCACTTTACGAGGTTCTGTATGGTCGTAAGTGTCCTACTCTACTGTGTTGGACTGAGTTGGGTGAAAAGCAGGTTTTGGGTCCTAAATTCATTTTTGATACTGAAGATAAAGTCAGATTGGTTTGAGATCATCTGAAGGCAGCTTCTGATAGACAGAAGTCTTATGCGGATCTTAAAAGGAGGGATATCGAGTACTCTGTGGGCAATTTTGTATTCCTTAAGGTATCTCCGTGGAAGAAATTTTTACGGTTCGGTTATAAGGGCAAGTTAAGCCCTAGGTTCATTGGGCCGTATCAAATTCCAAAACTTTTGAGACTAGTTGCTTATCAGTTAGAGCTACCTCTAGAGTTAAACCGTATCCATGATGTGTTTCACGTCTCGATGTTGAGGCGGTATTGGTCTGATCTTTCTCACATTGTCTCTGTTAAGGAGATCGAGGTTAAATCAGACTTGACATTTGAGGAGGAACCAATTCAGATTTTGGATCGAGATGTTAAAGTTCTGAGGAGAAAATTCATACCGTTGGTAAAGGTTCTGTAGTGGAATCATGGCACTGAGGAAGCTACGTGGGAATCTGAGAACATGATGAGTCAACAGTATCCTCATCTGTTATGATTAGGTAAATTTCGAGGCCGAAATTTCTTTTAGGGGGTAGAGTTGTAGCGCCCTAAATAATTTATTTCTATTACTATAAATCCTAACATAAATGAGTATCTGCTTCTGTGGTTAAGTGTTCTGGGTGAGTGTTTGAGGTCTTAGGTTCAAGTCCTACTTTTGGTGAATTCTATTATTTTTTATCTAAGCTTTATCCCTATTGGGTGGGCTTATGTTGTATGGTTTGTAAACTCATATTAGAATGAGCCTGCTAGTTTGAGTGGTAAAGAGTTAGCTAGTTGGAGGTCTTGTGTTCGAATCCTCATGTGAGCATGGGTGTTATTTTTGGCGTCGACTGTTGATAGTAGTTCGGTGGTAGTGGGATTTTGAGTTGGTTGGGTTGTTAGTAGATGTAGTGGGATTTTTTTTAAATCCTATTTATTTTATTTTATTTTATTTTATTTTTCCTTCTTTTCCCAAAAGTTTGAGTTAGTTTTCTTTTTTCTCTGTCACATTCTTCTGCCTCTTCGTTTTCCTACAATTCTGTCTATAATTTGATGTCGTATCATTGTATTTCAAAATTTCAGTGTTCATCGTTTGATTCTGGTAAGTGGGGTTTTGTTTGACTATAGGTTTCTCTGTAATTAGTTTTTATATTTTCCTTTCTTTTAAGATTTAGATTTCTTTTCAGTTGTTTTTGTTCATGTTCTTCATTGAACTTCATTTGCAGACGCAATCAAAACTATTGTGGATTTCTGTACATTCATCAATCAAATACAATCAAGATTCTCTTAAACCTTATTCTTGATTTATTTTTTATTCATATCTTATTTATCAAGTTTATTATGTTTATGGATTCCATAAGAAACTAATCCTTTTATAGCCGGGTTAGTGTAGCACCCTATATCTGGTCTAGTCACCGTCCTGATCTATACATTATTAGAGCAATAAAATTGTAACATTATTCATAATTTAATCAAACATAATCAAAATAACTCATATTCAATCATTTCCATGCCAGTTAATCAAATTGGGACCTAAATCGAGCTTACGAAATATTTTAAACAACTGGGATCAATTTTGGGTTAAAATAAAACTTTTACAAAATATCAAGAACAAAGTGTAGACAGGGGTCACACAACCGTGTGGCTAGACCGTGTGACTACTCCACACACCTATGTTCCCAGACCGTGTAAGATTCGAATTTAGGGTTGCATGGCCATGTTGTCAGGCTGTGTAACTCTTTGAAACCGTGTGAACAATTCTTTCACTAAAATAAAAGATCACATAGCATTGTCATATGACCATAAGGGGCACATAGCCATGTGGTAGCCTGTGTCACAATCCGTGAGTGTCCAAAACTACATTCTCATATAACTAAACCCTTTAGCACAACAAACTTAAAATTCGAATAACTCAATCTACGTTTAATATTTTCGCATGAAATGAATTTCATTCATCTACATATTCATCTCCGACTAATTCTCAACCTTTAAACTTCACAAAACTATGTGTTTTAAGGTATCTAAATTTTTCGACAAGTTTTGTCCATTACGACAAAAATTCATTAAAATCCGAGAAATCCTTGACGAAACTTCAAAGTTACTTTAGAAAGCTTCTAATTAGGTTAAAAATAATTGAAAAACACTTTAAAACCAAGTTTTTATCCACAAACTCAAAATTCACTATTAAAGACCCGATTTTCGACTTTTAATCAAAACATGCGACTTAACGGCTAAAAATTCAATTTCAAATACCCAATAACATTAAAAACTAATGAGAGTGCGAATGGTTACCTTTAATGAGAGGAATAACAAGTTTTCGATGCAAATTCGAAAAACCCACAAATGGATAAGATGATGAAATTGGTGAGATTTTTAGGTAGTTTCGTGAAGATTTAAAGTGGTTTAATGCTTAGAAATGATAGAAATTCAAAGTATTACAGTTTTGGAGTCAAAAATCAATAGAGAGAGTGAGGAATAGCAAGGGACGACAACACTAAGGAGATGGGAAGAAGCATTCGTGAAAATAACTAGAATAGGGTTTATTAGGTTGATTTTGAAAAATTGGTTTAATTGCTTCAGAAGGACTCAAAGCTTTTACCCTTTTACAAATTAGTCTTTTTTTTAAATTAAAGACATTTAAAACTCATTTCCAAAAAGTGACTTAGCTCTATGAAAACCATTGTCGAAAATATTATCAAGTTCCAACCTTACGAAATTTCGAGCTTATATAGGCCAAAATTTCTAAAATACCCGTAAAACTCCTAGGCCCTATTTTGGGGTGTAACAATTGGCACAACAATTCAAACATATATTCAACAACCATTCAATCAAAACATGTAAACAATTTGGTTTCATTCAAACATCCTTTAAACTTTAGATAGCAAACATCAAAGTTCATCCACAAACCAAACCTTTAAATGTTCAAATACCTTACTGCAAATGCATAACATAACATAACCAATTTGACCATTCATCAAGTTTCAAACATTCCAAATTGCATATACCTAAACATACCAAAATAACCATTTGAATGCATCTAGATATCACTATATGCATCCACCATCATAACCAATCAAAATACTAGTTGAGATTTACATCAATATACACATATCATACTTCAATTGACACAAAACATATGCACAATGCTCATAACATATATATACTGAAAACCTATTTACATGTCACTTATAAATGACCAAGATAAACAAGTATCTACCAAATGAGTTGTCAGATAGTGTGATCTCCAACGACGTTCCAATTGACAGCAAAATTCCGACAATCTACAAGGAAGAAAACCAAATAGGGTAAGCTTATGTAAAGCTTAGTAAGTTCGTAAAAGAACATATGTCAGTCTAAGTTTACAATTCATACATAACATAGAAATAACATCCTTTTTTCTTGTTTCATAACTCCTACCATGTCAACTGGTTAGGCCTAGATAAATCAAATCATCAAAACATAACATACCAAGATTTATATACCAAGTTATAATCAACATGACATAATTCATCATATCATCTTGTTCCATTTCCTTTTCAATAATTAATTTTTTTGCCTGGAGAACTATAGTAAATTGACTTCAGATACAAGGAAGGGTAATACTCACACAAGCTGACAAAATAACATTAACTAATACACGATGTTGCTCACACAAGCTTTAGAGAATCTGCAACACATACAGGATCTCAAGCCATCGGTATGGTATCCATCACCGGTACATAGTATGTACTAAATAACTATGAAATGATGCCATAACGTCTTTCAGCTATGGTCTTAGTCCTATTTACCATGATGCCATAGCATCTTTCAGCCATGGTCTTACTCACTTCTGTCATGATGCCATAATGTCTTTCAATTATGGTCTTACTCATTTGAATCAAATTAACATGCTCATATTTGTTTCATATGATATACCATTCAATTCACACATACTCATTTACTATGCTTCACAAATCAATCATTCATTTCCAATTTTATGACTTACCTCAATTAATCATGTTAACCTAATACGAACTTACCTAAATAAAGCAACAACCATACCAAAATGATTACTACTTGACAACTTTTGCTTTCACGCAGTTAACAATCAATCAAACCATTTCTTGATATGCATGAATAAAAGTAAGATCGAAGCTTGAAGAACTCGAAACCATGGTGTTTCGATGGGGAGACTTTAAAAATAGGGAATATGACAACCTTAAGTTATGTTTTACTTTGAATATTATTATTTTAACATTTTAAATTAAAAATAACATGTAATTTAATTAATTCTATTTGATAAACCATCCATCATGCTACATTATGGTCAACTTACCAAGCCATTTAATTAATAAAATTCAATAGAGATTAAGTTTTATAGCTTTTACGATTTAATATTTTTTATTTAATTAACTATCTCAACATTAAAAATTCTGGATCAAATTTCAATACACCTTTATAATAACTCTGTAAATATTTAATAAAAATATTTACGGGCTCGATTTACAGAAACAAGGTCCCAAAACTTTATTTTCCAAAACTACTTGACTGTATGGACAACCCACTAATACTTTACTATCCATTCAATTAGCAAAAATTATTAAACCAAAATCTAATATAATATTAAAATTGACTCGTAAATATTAAATAATAATATTTACAAGCTAACTTGTTGGATTTTTTGTCTCGAAACTACTATTTTTGACACCACTAGAAAATGGCCTGTTACAGTTAGTGAGTGGACGTGTGATTAATTAATTGTTATGTAGGGTTTTCTTAGCGGATCAGCTATTTGGGAGAGGAATAACGTAAACCCTAAGCTTGACAACCCTAGAAAGTCATTTAGGTGGGAATTAACAAAAAAATTGGCATGGCTTATTCGTGAACATCTTACCCCCAAACCGATCTAAACTGTGAGGTCAAGATGTAACACCCCATACACGGCCTGGACGCCAAGCTGAATATCAAGATGCCACACCATCGTCTTACATCGATTTTATTATAATTATCAGAATTGAAATACATGTAGTTTCGTTTTACTTTAATTACTTTAGCATTTCTGAGAATATCAAGTCATGCAACCTTAGTTTAGTATTTAAACATACTACCATATGACAAACAAACATAAAATGTACATATCTCTAGCATTGGGACCACATAGCAAATTTTTCCAAAAATGTTACGTAGGTATCGATATTGCCTCTATGGTATCGATATTTCATTTAAGTGGTATCGATACCACATGGAAAATCGATACAAAACTAGCATTCTATTTCTCGCCAAATTTCAAACATTAGAAAATACCATTACATTTCATAAGGTAGCAATAATCACACCCCGAGTATCGATACTCGGGCTAAGGTATCGATACTGTGACACCCCAAACCCGACCTGGATGAACATGCCCTAATTCGAAGCATTGCATTAGTCACCTAAGTGGCTCTCCAACTAACGACCACGCAAGACACACCTTGACCTTATAACACCTCAATCTTATCTAATTATTAGTTATGTATTAATGTGGAAGAAAATTATGAGCCAATTTTAAACATTTCCTAAGTAATTTAACTTAAGGGCATTTTTGTCATTTTACCACCTATGGTAAAACTAACCCGATTTTAGATCTAAGTGCTTATCAACCTTCATTTAGTCAAAATTATGCAAGCCTAGAAATTTCAGCTTAATTTGAGTTCATTTACTATGTCTAATTAAAGTTTTATTATTAGAGACTAAATTGTAACAAATACAAACTATTAGGACATATTTCGAATATAAATTGTGTTTCTATCAAATTTTACCTATTATGAGACTAATCCTAAAACTTTACCAAGTTTCCTTATCATTTAAGGCTCTAATTAGACTAATCAATTTTTAGAATTAAATTGTAACTTAAACAAATTAGAATACCAAATTAAAAAGCCCAAAACCCACATTACCGTGTCCCCCAAACCATGTGTTATTAAACGACCGTGTTCGCATCGTGAAAAAATTTTTAGACCTACCGTACACGCCCGAGTGGAAATCCCATGTGCTCGTATGCAATAGCTCCAGTATCCATACGCTCGTGTCACTTACCCACACGTCTGTGCGCAACCCCTCACACGCCCGTGTGGACAGGCACATGACTGTGTGAAAACCACTGCACCTATTTTTGTGAAAAACTCCTTTTAAAACCCAATTTTTCATATTTTAATGGCCAATTAAACTCGATTTAACTACGATTAATTAACATACATATACATACACCTTCAATTGAATTTATTGACATCAATTAAGCCTCAATTATATAGAATTAGGCAATCAATTTCATGCATAACAAACACTGAATAAATCAAACAAGTGGTGTACCTTAGTTGATAGTAAACCACTCCATGAAAGCTTCATTTAAACAATCGTTAGTATAAATTTCATGCCTCACACACCATATTATCAATCATCGTGTTATTAAGCAACAATACACCGTAAATCATTCAATAATTAAACTCAAACATGCATCATAATTATAATAAAATCATCCAAAATAAAATGTCCAATGTCCAATGTCCAAAGTCCAATTACAACCAAAATTAAAACAATTCTCGGGAGTTCCACAATGCCTAATTACAGTCTCTAAGACGTGTAATAAAGTCTCTACCAAGCCTAAATCTCTTGGAACTCTCTTGCTAGGCTCCTCAAGCTCGACGATTATCTGCACGAATTGTGAGGGTGTAAGCTTTCAAAAGCTCAGTGAATGTTAATAAAAACAACTAGTAAGTCAACATCCAAATCATGCTTAAATCACATCCAATCAATCACCAATTATCATTCATAATAATGAAACATGTCAATTTAATTTCCATATGCTTTATCAATATCAAGAATCAATTATTCATGGCTTACAAACATCAAATGATATAACAATAATCACACTCAAATATATCGGCATACACTTCTCATGGCTTAATCGAGTGATCATACATTAGATAAACGGATCTCTAAACCCACACAAATATCAAATAAAATCCATTGAGTTGAATGGACTAAAGCACACGCTCCCTTATAACGCCTCAAATAACCCAATGAATGGAGACTCATGCTCAACACTCCCGTATCTACTGCGAACAAATCAGTCCACCTAGAGTCATATGCTCACAATGTCACAAATAAAAGTGAGTACTCACAAATCTTATGGCATGCCAAATATATCCAATGGATCCACCATGCATGTTGCTAATATATTCAGTCAAATAGAGCATATAAATCAATCATTATTGTGCTCAATTTAATGTGACAAAATGCTTATGTGTAACATGTAACATAGCCATTTAACATCCAATTAAATCAAGCATTTCATTTGCTATTTTTCAATGTTCAATTACCAATTGTAACACCAATATATCATGATCAGAAACTCCAGTAAACATGCTTTAATAATCAATATATTTAGTCTAATTAAATTGCACAAAATCACCTAAATGCTTACTTACCATTATTCAATAAAAACTCAACTCTTGTACATATAATATCAATCTTTCAAAAATAAGCCATTCAACCATAATTAATCAATTGAAATCATCAATTAAGCTACTAGTTAAACATAAATGAGGCTTAATTTACCAAATCACCCTTAGAAACACTCACCACACAATCTATTCTACCACAAACAAATGATCAACCAAGCAAATCCAAACTTCAGTTCCAGTTAGCTCTATCATCTTCAAGATTCAGAGCTTTAACAGAGATAAAGTAGACATTACAACCTTTCCAATGCTATAATAAACATGAATTTTAATTAACTATACTAATTGAAATCCTTTCACAAAGATACCTTACCGGATTTGTAACATCAAGTCGAAAACTCGATTCCTTACAAAATCGATCTCTCTAGCCCTTCTAAAAACTTTCAATCATCAATACGAGACAAAATACACTTATACTAAGTATCAATTTCATCTTTAAATCAATTTCACAAAATTCTGAAAAATCAGTTCATGAAGATGATAAAATTTGGATTTCTTTAAATTACCTCACATATCATGTTTAATCTTGATAAATAAGATCAAAAACCTTTTAATAGATCCATTTTGAGTTGAAATGTCCATTGATTTGTGGATTTCCTCTCAAAATTCAAGATCCACCATTAAAGAACCATGTGTTCTTAGAAGAAGATGACATTGATAAAAATCCTTTAATTGACTCTCAAATTGAGTAAAACTGTTTCTAATCATCACAAAGGAGTCGTACACCTCCGACCATACAGAGCCTCAAATGGTGTCATCTTAATACTCCTGATAGCTATTATTATACGCAAACTCAGCTAATAGCAAGTAATGATCCCAGTTATCTTCGAAGTTGATAACCCAAACTACGAAGCATGACCTCAAGAATTTGGATCACCCTCTCTGACTGACCATCGGATTCGAACCCAAAGCCTCATGCAAGGCTTTCCAAAATCTCAAAGTAAATCGTGAATCTCGGCCTGATATAATTGAAATAGGAACTCCATGAAGACAAATGGAGACACGAAAATATATACACTTTTTCATGCCATTTTAACTTAAATTCATGCAGTTTCGGTAAAATTCTTGTCGAAAAATATATAATTATTATAAAATAGTTAAATTGCACTCAAATTATTAACATGTTAAATCTTAATTAATTTTATATTAAATTTTGATTATTTTTTATTATTTTCAACAGATTTGCACAAAGGGCGAAAAATGGCTCGACAAACACTACTAGAAGCACAAAACCGAGAAGCAATTTTGAAGCATCAAGGCAAATTAATTTTTCAGCCTAAGACGATCCAAATTATGAATGTTAATTCATAATATAATTAATTTTAATTTTAATCCAATTTAATTTGGGTTAAATAAATTATTGTTAATTAATCATGAAAAGGGGTCTAGTTGAGTTGAACTGAGAAAACCAATCCAATCGAGCATTGGGCAACCCAAAACTGTCCTACATGTTGACCCAATCAGCTTGTTTGGCTAATTATTTGGATTGCAAAAATAGCCCTTGAAGACTCCTTGAATTTTCATTCAAACCCCTCCACTATATATGTCTTTCTAGATTTGCCCCTACCTTAAAATAGAAAGTTTGAAACCTTCAAACTTGCCACATGTGTGGCCAGCCATGGGGGGACTCTATGGCTGCTGATTTTTGCTATTTTTAGCTACCATCTCAACCTATAAATACCCCCTTGGCTGTTCACTTCAAACAGATCTCAAAAACCTCTCATCCTTTCACTTCTCTCTCACTTTCTCTCTTCAATCCCCTTCGTTGTTCTTCATTTTCTTCCCCATTCCCTTGTCGATTTTACCTCTTGAAAAAGAGTCCTTAAACCACCATTTGGAGTAGCATTCAAGTGTTTTTGGAAGCTTCAGTTCAACAAGAATAAGAGGAGAAGGAGGAGCGGAACAAACTAGTCAAGCCTCGGAGAAACACAGAATTTGATTCTTATTCCTTATCCTTTTTAATTTTATTGTTGTTGTTATGAACATGTCTATGAATATTTGTGATGTTGATATGTTTAATTTAATTAATATGGCTTAAATTCAATTCATGTTAGGCTGATTGCATTTTGTCCACTTAATTTATTAAAATTGTGTTTGTGTTGTTATAGGCCTTGGTAAGATGTTTGATTAAGTAAAACTATGACTAACAGTTGCAAGGTAACTAATGAATTAATTATTTAAACGAATTGAAATTATAATTAATTGTCACAATACTTAATCAATGCATGTTTAATCATCTAAGGTAGTTGAGGGTTAAATTAGCAATGGTATCTAACGATACATTTGCCTTGCATAACTTCTGTTCCAAGGTAGGAATACATTGTTACCTCACGTAATCTTTTATGTGCTTATGAGATTGAATTAATTGTTTGAATTGGCATAGAGATATGTACAATTGATTATTTTAATTTCATAAGTATGTATGTGCATTAAAACATTTGCTTATTAAAATTTGTTTAATCGGTTGAATTGACATAGAGATATAGTCAAGAGATAAATGGATTTTGGTAGGTGAGTATGTTCATAAGTTAGCAAATTACTGAGTTGCCGTGAATTTATTCGTAACAACATGAACATGAGTTTTGTAATTCTAAGTTAAAAAATGTAATTAATCTAACACAATTATGTCATCTTGATTAACATCATCTTTTGAAATCGTGCATTGGAACTTTTATTTTCTTTTTATTTAATTTATTTAGTTAAAATCTTAGTTTTTAATCACCTCCTCAAATCAAAATATTTTTCTTCACCAAAGTATTTTTAATTGCATTCATAAATAATTCTTTTCATAGTCCCTATGGGTACGATAACTCGACATTTACTTGTCACTTTGTTACTTGTTGCGACAAAAATTGAACAATCAAATAAAAGTAAACTCAAATTTTCACGAGTGAATGTTTACTCGATTGTGTACAGTTGCACATTTTCGTCGTTCCAACGAACAATCTTTCCGATGTAGAGCTCAACTAACTGATGCAGACTAAAAGTTGTACGGACCGGCAGAAAATGTACAGACTTCATAAATCTATCTGCAGTCACCCAAATTGAATCCTTACATGTTGGAATCAAAGGCAAACCCAAAATGAAGTCCATCATAATCCGCTCCCATTTCCACTCCGGAATCTAAATAGGCTGAAGCAAATCCGATGGACGCTGATGTTTGGCTTTCACCCTCTGACAAACCAAACATCTCACAACAAAGTCGAAAACATTCTTCTTCAACCCATTCCACCAATACAAAACCTAAAGATCTTGTTACATCTTATTCCCACCAGGATGTATAGAAAAATGATTGCCATGAGCCTTGATAAGAATCGAGTGCCTCAAATCCAGCGCCTTTGTCTCAAGTTCAACTCCTTCTGGGTTAGGAAATACTTAAGACTCTTGTGATCGGTGTATATCACACACCTCTCATTGTATAGGTAGTGATGCCAAATCTTGAGCGTAAAGACTATGGCAGCTAACTTTGGATCGTGAGTCAGATAGTTACACTCATGCGGCCTCAACTGCCTCGACAAATAAGCAACTACCCTACCCTCCTACATTAGCAGACAACCCATTCCCGTATAAGAAGCATCACTGTAAACCACATACTCCTTACCGGATACCGGCTGTGTCAACAAAGGCGCTTCGGTCAAAACTGACTTCAGCTTTTCAAAGCACTTTTACCTCTCATCAGTCAACTTAAAAGTAGTGTTGTTTTGAAGCAACTTCGTCAAAAGAGCAATAATGCTCGAAAACCCCTCGACAAAGCGACAGTAATAACTAGCTAACCTCAAGAAACTTCTAACCTCAAAAACAGTCCTCGACGGCTTCCAATCCAAAATTACCTCAACCTTCTTTGGATCAACTTGAATACCCTTAGCTGAAACGACATGACCCAGAAAAACCACCTCACGAAGTCAAAACTCACACTTGCTCAGCTTCACATACAACTGCTTCTCCCACAAAACTTTCAGAACCACTCTTAAGTGTTCATCGTGCTATCCTCAGATCGAGAATACACCAAATATCATCTATGAAAATCATTATGAACTGATCCAAGTAGGAATGGAATACTCGGTTCATCATGTCCATAAATGCGGTAAGTGCATTTGTCAACCCGAATGGCATGACAAGAAAATTGTAATGACCATATCGAGTCCTGAAAGCAGTCTTCATCACATCTGAATCCTTAACCTTTAATTGATAATACCCAAACCTCAAATCAATCTTCGAGAAAACCAAAGCTCTCTGAAACTGGTTAAACAGATTATCAATCCTTGGTAATGGATACTTATTCTTGATGGTCAACTTATTTAGCTAACGATAATCAATGCATGGCCTCAAGGTCTCATCCTTCTTCTTCATGAACAACACCGATGCTTCCCACGAAGACACACTTGAACGAATGAACCCACGATCTAACAACTCTTGCAACGTCAGCTTCAACTCTTTCAATTCCTTAAGTGCCATGCTATAGAGCACAACAGTCACTAGAGCAGTACCAGGATAGAGCCCAATACTGAACTCAACGGTGTTAATCCAGGACACTCCTCAGGAAACACATTCGAAAAATCACAGACAGCTTGAATCTCATCCAACCTCATCTCCCTACTATCGGTATTCAAGATATAGCTAAATAAACTTCGTAACCTTTCTGGACTAACTTCTCATCATGAAACGAAGAAATCACATTCGACAACAACTCAAACTTCTCACCAACAACAACAACTTTTGAACTGCCAACACCACACAGAGTCACCAACTTCGCCTCGCAATCCACCTTAGCCCGATGCTCAGACAACCAATCCATAACCAGAATAATGTTGAAACCCTAAAATAACAGCTTGAGAAGATAAATTGGGAACACTTGTCCCTGAACCATCAGAGGACAATGACGATAAACCCGATCCACCACTGCACTATCACCTAAAAGGCTCTTAACTATAACACTCAACCTAGATGTCTCTACAACAATCCCCAACTCTCTAGCTATGTCTCTCAAGATAAACGACCTCGTCGCACCAGAATCAAATAAAGCTAGCAGAAAAAAAGACTGTAGCTTGAAAGTACCTGCGATAACATCAGTGGCCTCTCTAATCTGAGGCTCCCTCACTACATAAACTTTGGCTAGACCACCATCACCACCTCGTGCATTACCACACTAACTAGCACCTCTACCACCATCACCTCTTGCACGACTTCTCCCTCGAGCCAGAATAGGTACAGCAGCAACACCAGCAATAGGCTGATCGCAAACAAAAATGGCTCTCCTCAAGCAGTCACTCACATGGTGCTCCATCGAACCACAGACAAGACAAGCACTCGCCACGATGACGTCGACTATAATGCTCACATATCAACCATACAATAGCCTCCTAATCAACAGGACCAGCCTCAACTCTCCCAGCTTGGCTATCCAGACTACGGCCACCAGCAATACGTCGCCCAGATCTACCGAAACGACCTCTCTTACCCTTATGACCAGAACCACTAGCAGCCTCAGTCGACATCTTAACAGCTCCAGACGAAGCAGTTTTGGGCTCCTCCCCCAAAGTCTCCTCTAACGCACGAGCCTTCTCAACTAACTCGTCGAAAACCTCAGTATTCTGAGAAACCAGATAGAGCTTAATCTCACGGTTCAACCTAAACCTGAACCTCTTACAACAGTTCGCCTCAAAAGACACCAACTCGGAAGCATACTGGCTCAACCAAAAAAACTCAGTCTCGTACTCATCCGCCGACAAAGTACCCTGAACAAGATCCATAAAATCCCGTCTCCTTGCCTCGAGATACTACTCGCCCATAAAATTCATTTGAAACGATGCTAAAAAGAAGTCCCAAGTTAGATGATCCGGTACAGTACCCCTCTCAATAGTCATCCACCATCTGTAAGCCTCGTTCGTCAACAACAATACGGTACAACACAACTTATCCTCATCAGAACAACCTATCTGACCGAGAATACAAACGACGCCCTCCAACCAATACTCTACACATGTCAAATCACCACCCCTAACACCATGAAATGCTTAGGCTCCAAGCTATGCAACAATCAACAATCAAATCTATCCAAAATGTGCCTAAACAAGGCAAAACATACCAATTCACAATCAACCTATGTGCCTAACCAATATGCCATCATTGGTGTAACACCCCATACTCGACCTGGATGCCAAGCCGAATATCGAGATGCCACACCACCGTCTCACTACTTGTTCATTTAAACAGACATGCTATTTCTCATTTATCTTTTTTTTATTAATAAAAACATAGCATTATCATGATTTATAAAACATTCATTCACTATTTGTTGATAAATCATGCCAATAATTCATAAAATAGCATAACATAGGCAATAATCATGCATTAGGACTACTTATCAAAATTTTCCAAAAATGTTACGTAAGAATCAATACCACCTCTATGGTATTGATATTTCCTTTAAATGGAATCGATGCCACATAGAAAATCGATATCAAGCTAGCATTTTGTTTCTTACCAAATTTCAAAACATCAGAAAATATCGGTACCTTTCACAAGGTATCGATAATTACACCCTGAGTATCGATACTCGAACCAAGGTATCAATACCAAATTGGTATTCTAACTCCCTGCACTTTAAAAAATACAAAGGTATCATTTTAAAAGTCTTAATATCGATACCTCTACTTGAAGTTACAAAAATTCAGCTTATAAGAGCATTTAAATCATTTAAGCTTAGTTCCTAAACATCATGCTTCATTCACCTAGTCACATATGAATAGATACTGTACAAATTGTGTAAATAATAATAATAATAATAATAATAATAATAATAATAATAAAACCTTATCATAATGTTGATTGTCATAAATTGATTTATGAAAATAAATTTATATGAACCTTAATAATTATTAGGTCTCAAATAATGTTAATAATTACCTTAATAATTTTAGGATCCATGTAAATTGATTCACATTGATTTGATGGATTGTTTATTAAATAAATCGTTAAATTTATCAATATATTTATACTTGTTATACATATAAAATTTTAATTGATCCGATATTTTTATCACATCGATCTAAAATATTATTTATATTAATATATATTTAATGGTTGAAAGTTTTTTTAAATAATTAAAATTTTTTAAATTTACGCTAAACTTGATATGTATAATCTATACGTATAAAAAATCACGAAAGAGCCTAAAATCACTTTTATTTTACTTTGGTATAAATAAATCCTCCCCTCCCTCTTAACTTGTATTTTGTGCATTTTGGTGTTGGTGAAGGATTAGAAGAAAGAACAAAAAAAAAATAGCAAAAATGCATTCGCATAGAAATATTCAGAGGTTAGAATTTGAGACACTATTTCATTTGAGAGGTCCCATGTTTAAATCCCGGGATGACTGCAATGTTTTGTAGAATGGGCGACTTAATTCGTGACAACCATGAATCATGCCATCTCGGCAACCGCAGCCAACATTGCGGATCAAAGTAAGAGCTCGCACAATTTCATCATCAATTTCCCACTGCAAAATTTGCAGCATTAATGCTTAAATGGAAGTGTTCTTTATGGAAATAAACAGACAACCTTTGAGTTCAAATGGACAATTTCCCAGTACAAAACTTTCTATATTAGATAGATAATATAAGAGTGGGAAACTCCCAGACAGTCTAACTAAATGATGAGCATTTTCTGCATTAAAAAGAACTTGGAGCATAAAATACCTCACGACCAATTAGACTCTAAAAACCAAAATCCAGTAACTGTAGTAAGTACATAAAACTGCTACTATTTCTGACATGCTAATGGAAGCCACTGGGAAATGTCAGCTCACTATCATCAAATCAGTACGTAAATGAGAAGGATCACAAAAACCAAAGGAAAACGAAAGCTTACCCTCTCAAGGTCTTGTGACAGTTAATAATATAAACATATGTACAATTCCAATCAATTTTCTTCCTCTTGTTCAACATTTATCTCTGGAGATGGTGAATCAAAATGGTGTAACGAATGGAGACTGTAACAGAGTTAAAAAGCAGGGAAACCATTTTGAGGAAAATATTCCAGATTATATAAACTTACAATGCATAGGATGATAGAAAAAAGGGTGCCTAGATTTAGACAGCAAGAGTACCTGCAGTTCTGAGGAACCCTCCAGGAGATAACAGATTCATTCTTCAGATCTGGTGGCAATGACGTGAAAGCTCTCCAATCTTGAAGCATAATTTTGAGATCATGAAGCTTGCTATCCATACCATAACAGCAATTTGCATGCATTGTGCATACTAAATTCAAATCTTTACTAGGTTCACAAAGACCACCAAAATAAGCAGTATCCAAAAATCTAATCTTTAATCCGATATCTGAGATTAAAGGATCAAACTTGATCTTATTGAAAACATCCTGATCGTGGTATCCAGGATAAGTTTCATGTGAAGCATACCAGAATTTGTAGAATGCTATTGACCGGTTATTAGACTTTACATAGTTAAATCCCCCATTGGGCATGTTATTCAGATCATCAGGATCGCCAAAAAAAATGGTCACATGCAATCTGGAAATCAGCATCTGGAAAAACTGCGGAAATGGATCCCTAAACCACATGATATCGGTGTCCTGGAGATTAACCAAAGAAAAAGGCATTAAACATGCAGATAATCGTTTTCACAGGATTCACTAGATTTGGATAAGATCCATAAACATAACTGAGAAAAGCTATGAACAAGTGAGACAAGACTGCATCTAAGTGGAAACAATTGTAGTCACCCCAACTATCCCTGCTATCTTTCTACCCCCTTTGTGTATCAACATGTTAGACGAGACCATATCTTAAGTTTTCCTATTTCTACTGACTAACATAAATAGTGATACATTTCAAAACAGACTGATCAGGACACAGTGAAACAAAACTCTGCAGGAACAGAGAGAAGAACACTCTTGTTAGTGCAAAATATTGTCAGTACTCAAGAAGACAAAGACCATTATCCTGTTTTGACATTTAAACAGTAATCTACAAAGTTATAAGGCGCTAGGATTTATTTTTGATTTATTATGTTACACAGACAGTAAAATGTGCGTTCTTCAGAAAATCGTAAATGAAGACTAATCTTTTAGCAGAAAGGAGTACTCCTGGACAAAAAATCCCTGCATTTGCAGCTCTAAAGGAAAATATAGAAAGTTTAATATATTATTGATTGATTTTCATTATGCATTTCCTGCAATGATTAAAGCTGCAGCACTGCTCACAAGCTCATATGGTGTGCATCCTTCAGCAACAACAGGTTTTCTTCTGATTGTTTGACCAATGAAAGCTTCCAATACTGCTTAAACTACTAAAATACATTCTAAAAGCAAGAATTTGTTTTCAAAAATTTTCATTCATAAAAGAATGCATCTTGCTTCTCGTATTCATTGACTGTGTTTTAAAAAGAAAGTATGCACCATGATAACAATGAATCTTTCAGTTAGATATCAAGCATCATCAGTTCTAAAACAAAAACAGTCAAGTCAATCTCAAATTGGACAAGCTTGGTCAAATTAATGATATTAAGTTTCCCAAATAGAGAAAAGGAAAATACCGTGAAAACAAAATCATAACCCAACTCAAGCACAGAACGCAGGAAATCAATCCTTCTCCACATCATCTTCAAGTAGTTTGGGGTCATAAAATATGCTTCCTCTTGAAAATCAACATCCTCGGTGACAAGTGAAAAGCAATGCTTATGTACTGCTTGACAACGATTATATGCCTTTTCATCCAGGGCAATAATCACCAAATGGTCCAAAAGCCAATGTGTGCCGTCTCCAAGCATAAAACTCTTAAGGAAAAGGTCAACAACTGAATTGGTACTGGCCCAGGCATCATTTAATGTCGTTAAAATAACAGTATTATTCCCCATAGAAGCATTCCCCAAAACTTCTTTAAGATGTTGCATTGGATTCTGCAGGAAAACAACTTTAAATGTAAAAGCTTTCGAGGATATTCCAGGGATTGTTTTTGCAGCTAAACACTAAAAACAAAACATAGTTAGCATGTCATCCTATAAGGACACTTCGGCGCTTCCTTTAGCACATGCAATATCTGTTAGATAAAAAGCTTAGTCTATTCAAGCTGTTCGAGTAAATTTTACTGCAGAACACAAGGGAAAAATACGGAGCACTAAACACTGAATTCATATTCAAATTACGTAGTACTACCCCAAAATCGATTATCTAAAAGCATCAAGCAAATAAATTCAGCAAATTTGTTAACACTTGTAAAAAATTTGCTTTCCGAAAAATATAAAATAGAATCCTTAGTCTCTACTAAGAACTAGTTCTATCATGCAGGGAATATCTAAACTGGATAAGCCAGTTGGATTCTTAATTTAAACCAATATGACAAATAGTTTAATAAACCAAGTAAAAATATTCCAAAACTAATTGAATTCACAACGAAATTATGCATGTAATAAAAATAGAAATAAAAGGAAAAGAGAACGAACCGGAGAAGGAGAGTTATTGAGATAGGAAGGGAAAATGCGAACTAAAGTGGAAGAGGAAAGGGAAGCGGACGGAAGATGGAGGAAGCGGATGGAATCAGTAGCAGTGTAAAGCATCAAAAGGGAAAGAGTGAGGAGCGTGAAAAGGCAAGCAGCTCGGCGGATGAGCGTTGATGGTTTGGGAGGAGACATACCGGCGGAAGAGCAGTCACGGAGAGGAAGAGAACGAGGAGGAGCGAAAGGGCAGCAAGCTGAAACCGCCGTAGAAGGAGGGTACCGTCGCCTGTGAAACCTTGCTAACAGTCGCGGGGACGCCATCCACCGACAACGACAATGGTTTCATTCCTTTTCCCTGATTCAGATTTTCGATTAAGATTGCAGAGAGAGAAACATGAAACTTGGTAAAGTGGGCCCTCACTCCGCACCACTACCCCCCACTTGAAATTAATTTTATTTCTTAATGTAATCTCAGTTTTGACTGATTTGATTATTTTATGCTTATATTAATTAAGACTAAACGCACTCGTTAATATTTTTTTGTTTTGTATTAAGGATACCCGTAAGATTAAAAAGACTCGGGCAAAATTATCTATATATATGCTAAAAAAAATCATTTGAGAAATTAAGTTGAATTTTAAAAATTTTGTCGATTTATATTGTTTCGGGGAGGAAAAAACACATCGTATAGAGTAGTTTTCACTGGTGTGGTAGTGAAAACGTGCCCTGTAGGAATCGTTTTCAAGAGAGAGAATAAAAACACGTCCTATAGGGTGAGTTTTCACTAAAGTGGTTGTGAAAACGTGCTCTATAATATGCTTTTTCACTTAGCTAAAATTTGTTTTTTTGTTTTTTTTTTCTTGCGATTAGAAATTAGAAGTTTGTATATTTATTTTTATCTGTGTTTGAGATAGACATGGTTATAGTTTTAAGGAACGTTTAAATTTACGGTGGTGCCATGAAGCCTTCACCCGGGAAGCCAGATCACGTTGCAAATTAAGGTCTCAGTTGATGGTGATTATACGGTCTAGGGTTGAAGTGTAACTAGGGTTTCAAGTTTATAAAGGAAATGTTGTCAAAGGATGGAGCATATTGGGGCTCTAATTGACAGTGGTTATGCGGGCACATCAACCACTTTTTCCTCGTCAAAGGAGGATGCTTTATAAAACCCCAAATAGACGTACGAAGAAGAAAATGCAGTGGCCTTTTAGTATAATCAAGTATTTCGTTTTATCCATGTCCACCAAAGGCAGCGACCCTATTATTATAACCTGTGATATGAGATGAACAATATGAATTACTTGATTATACTAAAAGGCCACTTTTATATAGGTTTCATAAAGCATGCTCCTCTGAATGGGAGAAACTGATGTTGTGCCCGCATAACTACTATCAACTAGGGCCCCAGATATGCTCTATCCTTTGACAACATAACCTTTGTAACCTTAAAGCCCTAGTTACACTTCAACTTAAGACAGTATAATCACTTTCATCTTGTACCTCAAGCTGCAAAACGATCCCGGTTTCTCAGGTGATGGCACCATACTCACACGATAAGTGAAATATGCAGGTTACCGAGCTTTATAACATCACCATGAACCCAAACACAACTTAAAAATATTACTATGTCTTCCTCAAAGCGAGAGAGAAGTAAACCTTTAAACCCAAAACTTTCAACGCGCAAGAAAAAGAAAAAAAACAATTTAGAGAAGACTGAGATGTGGGTGAGTAGGGGATGGAAGGACGATTTATATTAGGGATGGGGCGGGGTATAATGGGAAATTTTTCTATTCCGGGATAAACTTGATTGTGGAAAATATAGAAATCACAAACTTAATGACTTCAGGGTATCCACACAACCCGAGAGCATTGAGGAGAAGAGCTAATGACTATATGGTAACTCATGCAGTGAAAACACTAAATTATTCATTTATTCATTATTGCTTTGTAAAGTGTAAGTTAATATTAATTATTGAAGTAAGATATATTACAAAATGCAAGTCAAAGTTTTAATCTATTTCCGAACCTTCTAAACAATACTTCATTTTCTAAAAGTATTGTATTTAACAAATAGACAGAGAAAAACTTAAATGAAAAATGTAACATCCTATAACCGGCTTGGTATGAAAAATGTAACATCCTATAACCGGCCCGAACACCGAGCCCGAATATCAGGATGCCGCACCACTGTCTCACATCACACACAGTACAAATAAGCTCATTATTAAAGAAATGTCTTCCTTTTTAACATACGCACAAGTTATGAGTCAAACTTACTCTAGTCATACATAATACATACTAAACATACATTGAATAGTCTTATAAATATAACCAAACATGCATAGGGTTCATTTAGCAAAATTTCAAAACTGACTATGAGGGTATTGATACTGGAACATGGGTATCGATATTTTCCTTAAACAATATCGATACTGATTGAAAAATCGATACAAAAACGACATTTTGTTTCTTATCTAAAAATAAAACATAGGAAAATATCGGTACATTTCAAAAAGTATCAGTAATTTTACCCTGAGTATCGATACTCGTGATGTGGTATCGATACAAAATTATAAGACTATTTTCCTACACTTTCGAAAAATCACAGAGGTACAATACCTCTACTCCAGACCATAATAATACAACAGTTTCAAGCATATAATCCATACTAGCATAACCACAAACATCATGCATCATTCACCTCATCAAATGGACACCAAAAAGTCCAAAATATCAGTCCAAAACATCATAATCATGACTAAGCAAGAAACCAATAAAACATACTTTAAGTCCATAAGTTCTAAGCAAAATGAACATGTAATCAACTTAATAATCATAGCATATAGCCTACCACATTGTCTTTATTCCCCAAAACATAAATAATCAAATAAACACCGACAAATAACTACTAAAGTTTTGGCTTGGATCACCCTTCGAAGACCACACCGCTCACACTGGCACTACTTATCTACAATAGTTTAAAAGGAGCGGGTGAGCTTAACAAGCTCAGTGAATGTTCAGAGTAGCTACCACACAAACAAGTCATCATGAATTAACAACAACTAAATGGCATAATTAACAGTCCCAACTTTAGTGTCATATTATATTTACTCATGCATAACATATTAGTTCATTTTCATGGTAATCGCATTAGCTTTTAAGCATATATCACTTTACATGGAAATCATAGATAATGATAATTTGAAACTTGAGGTTATAAAACATAAAAGTGGGCACAATCACCACTTATCGGATACACGGATCTCCAATACACCAAATTTCTCATAGAGTTGAACATGTCCCAAAAGTGAAGCATATAGCTAATACTCTCTAACACAACAAATATATCTCGTTGAATGGAGCTTAGCACACATTCCCTTATCTCTCTAAAATTGTCTCGGGCCTTAATCCTCAAAATCACAACATAGAGGTGACTACTCATAATCCTATAGCATGCTGATTTTATCCAACGGTCTCATAAGGTCACAAGGCCAAAATATCCACAATTTATCACCCATTACTTACCAATTTTTTGCACATATTCAATGCATATTCACGATATTAGCACAATATAATCATTGTCAGTTGGCATGAATAACATGCCCACATATTCTCTTTCACAATAGTCATCGCAAGCTTATAACACATGTCATAGCATCACATATACATTCATATTTCCACATTTGCACAAGCAATCATATCTTATAATGAATCTTGGTATAAAAAGACTTATACTCGAAATTTAGAGTAGGGTTTTAGGTTACCTCTAAACTCCCAATTTACACAATGAATCATTTAAGAGCAGTAATTTCTAAACACTCACAAAATATGCTTTCGCCAAAAAGCTAAAAGCTCAAACAAGCTTTTCTTTACCTTTTTCTCTACTCTTTGAAGGTTCTATCAAATCTGACACTTAAACAAGACAAACCACACAAACATAGAACCAACAATCATCCACTGACTTACCTAAAATAGTCAAAAAAAAGCTTAAGCTAAGTTCTCTTATAACCGAAACCTTCGACATAGAAAACCTAGAATTCAAATATCTCGGTCTACACTTAATATTTTTGCATGAAACTAATTCCATTCATCTACATGTTCATCTAAAACTAATTCCCAACCATTAAACTACACAGAATCCCTCAATTTACAACACCAAAATTTTTTGACGTATAATGGCTATTTTGATGGAAGTTCATTAAAACTTGAGAAATCCTTAACGAAACTTTAAAGTAAGTTTAGAAACATTCTAATCATGTTAAAACAAGTTAAAAATCACTTTGACACCATATTTTTATTCAAAATCATAGAATCCACCATTAACGACCCAATTTTTGGCTTTTATTTAAAACATGCAAATTAATAACTGCTAACTCAGTTTTAAAGACTAAATAATGTTTAAAAAAATAGAAAGACAAACAATTACCTTCAATGGGAAAAAAATAGAGATTTTTTATGCAAATCCGAGAAGCCCACAAGTAAGGAAGTTGAAGAAATTAATAGTATTTTGAGTGTTTTTCTTAAAATTCCTATGAATATCAATGCTATGGAAATGGAAGAAATCAATTGAATTAAGGTTTGAAGAACAAAATGTGAAAGAGAGGAGCTTGGGGAGCAAGGGACGACTAATGCATGAAGATGGAGAAAACTTCTGTGAAAAAATATAGGTGGGGGAAAGAAATAGGTCTATTTTAAAAATTTTGTAAAATTGCAACATAAATGCTCATAATTTTGACTCTATCACAAATAAGTCATTTTCTAAAATTATAGGTTTCTAAAATAATTTTCAAAAATTGATTTGATTTCCTAAAAACCGTAGTTGAAAACATTTTCATGTTAGCATGTCAAAAAACTTTGAACACTCTAAAGCTAAAATCCCTAAAATACCTTTAAAACTTCTAGGCCCTATTTTGGGGTGTTAGGAAAAAGTAATATAAATAATTGTAAATTTTAAACTCATAATATGATTGTTTACAAATCAAACCAATTTAATAAATTTGTTTTGTATATTGTAAATAAGTATACATTTGGGATGTAAAACAAAGTATACAAAAAATTAAAAAATAACAAACTAACATAATTATTGCCATAATTAAAAAATAACAAACAAACCAGGTGGGCATTGGGCATGCCTAGGGCTCCGTCACACTGTTTGATCACCATAATCATCTCTTTCGTCCGTTGTTGCTTGCGACCGTGTCTTAGTAGCCCATCGTGCATCCCCCTATTTGAGTCAACGATTGCGAGGATGGCCCACCTCATTAAAACAACGATAAGGTGTTTGTGAGACTATCATCGAATGACTATATAGTGTTGCATAGGCTGATTGCGGATCAATGGTAAGAATTTTCGATGATACCAGATGTATTGTTGTTGTTGGCGAAATCGACATGTAATATGATACAATGGGTGGTGGTTGTGAAAAATATATCCCTGAAGAAGATGTTGATACAAGGAATGATTGCATGTGTTGTGGTACTTGCTTAAAATAAACTGGTGTTGAATGTGTTGATGTAAGGAATGATTGTGCATGCTGTGGTACTTGTGCAAAATAAACCGAAGTTAAAGGTGATGATGTGGAAAACAAGTTTGTTTGTGTGTGTGTGTTGTGATGCTTGTGACAAAAAAAAACTAGGTTAGAAGCAAAAATAAATGAATCATATTGACTGAGAGGTTACACGAAAATCGAGTCCTCCGGTGTAAATGGAGCAGATTTTGATCAAACCTGACGTCTTCTCCCGACCTGAGATTAATAGGCCCTCGTCTTGGTCTCCTACGACAACATTGCCTACTCTTTTTTGAAGTCAACAGTAAGTATGACTTGCCGTAATGTTTGAACCAATCCATGTAATCTGAAAATGTCACCAACTTTGGTGTAAGAAATGGTTTACATGTTGGCAAGTAATCAGATCTATGTTGCCACATCTCAATATACTTTTTTTGTGGAATGTTGGCCAATCTTCCTTGAGTCTCTCCCGCAAGTCGATCTTGTGCAAATTATCAAGCTCCTGAGATGGTGGTGGAATACGTTGCGTACACCTGAACTATCACATCACTCAGTCAAATTCGTACATCTCGACCGTCAAAAAAACTATCAATGACACTTTGACATTCTAGATGTTGTGATTGGCCAAAAATTCGACCGGGATGAATTCTTGAATCTTCGGATCCGCATATGGCAAATACAAACTGTAGTACAAATTTATAAATTTTAGCACGTGCTTAGTATTAAATTTCAAATGCTGGAATCAAAAACTGGTAACTTTTAAATTCATAAACTAACCTCCTATTTGATTTGTTGATCTAAACCTACTTGGATATCCTCGAGCTCAATTGGTATACTGATGTGTCTCGTAGGGTTATTCCACCTATTCAAATAATGTTATTTCAAAATTAAAACAATGAAAAATAAAAATAGTAATGATATTATCAAATGAATTTTACCATATGATGAGTGAGAATTTGTAAAAAAGTTCCACTCTGGAGCGTAAAAATGGTAGTTGATACCATGCCCACGATTGAAGAAGGAGCATACAACTGTCAATTTTAAATTTACCCGGTATCATAGCTCGACATATTTCTCGGAACAATGTCACCAACTGTAACACTCAAAAAATACATGTTTATGTTTTTATAATTAATTGACACAAATATCTGTCTGCTTCAGTGGTTAAGTGTTCTGGGAAGTGTCTGAGAGGTCCCAACTTCAAGCGCTTGGGAAAATTTTTGTTTTTAAATGAATAAACCTCCATCTCTAATCAGTATGCTTATAAATAAATGTTGGTAAAATATGACATAATTGGCCTGCTGGTCTAGTGGTTAAGTGGTGATTTGGTGTGCTAAAGGTCTTATGTTCGAGTCTGGGCAGGAGTATTATTTTTGTTATTTGTGTCGTGAAGGAGTTTGGATTGTAGTCAAATGTTGAGAATTTAAGGTGTAGTAGGGAAGTAGTGGACGATTTTGGGGAGAGATTTTAGGGATTGTGGATTGAGGTGAGTGTTTTGGGGGATATGGGCATTAACTTGAGGAATTTCATCCAGAATAGAATTTTTGGCTAAAAAGTTTTCTTCCTCATTTCTTTTTGTGTTCTGCCGATTTTCTACTCTGCATATTTTCTTCTTCTTTTTTGTTTTTAGCTGAAATATCCCCACTTGCTGCCTTTTTTAAAGAAATTTGATTCCCCTTTTCTGTTCCCAAATTTTTTACGCTAGTTTCCCCTTTCCCTCAAGTCGACTGTGCGTTATCTTGCTCCTCTTCTTGGCCGAATATTGCTAGGTGAGTTTTGCTTTGCCTTCTATCCCCTTTTGGCTTTGCACGTTCCTTTTCATCAGGTTTTTTCCCTTATTGTCGTTACCCCATCTATTTTGCCTCTTTTCAATCTTTGATTCCCCTTTTCGATTCGTTCTCTCCTGCGTTGCCAAATTGTACTATGTTCTTTCGTCAGTTGGGTAAGTGATTTAGGTTTTTTGTTGTCTCATTTTATAATCGGTAAGTATAATTTAATTGAAGTTTACAGTGTGATTCGATTAAAGGTTTAACAAAAAGGTTTGTGACTCTCGTTTTAAGTGGAGACCAAGGGTTGGTTGGTGCGTCTTCAAGGAATTGAGGGTACGATTTCGGTTGACTTTGGTAAGGGGGTTTTGATTGTTGATCTATTTTTAAATTTTTTAGGCTTTGATTGAATAATGAGTTAAGTAGTTGGTTGAATGATGTTTTCATTGAATCTAGGTTTTGGAGTACTCGGAGTGCAAGTTAACTTCAAACAAAATCAGGTGTGTAAACACAACTTTAAAAACGAAAATCGATGAAAAGCTAAAAAACATTATTGTTGACGCTACACAGGCGTACGACCGCCAGTGTGGTAGGTCGCGTGATCGAACATAGGGTGTGATCGACGAGGCTGGCCATGTACGATTCATGGGCCAAACCGAATTGGGCTGTGTGGGCACAAGGGGGCGTGGGCCCTATAAGGGTGAACCACACGGACGTGTGGGAATATTGGGTCAGGCCCTGAGATCTACATGGCCAAGGCCATTTTGGGCCGTGTAGGCCACAAGAGCGTGAGGGCCCATATGGGCATGCAACACAGGCTATGGGCCCATTTTCATTGTTTTACTGCTAAGGTTGCACGGGTCGCCCGAGTCGACTGTGGACCTACTGTAGGGTCAGTAAGCTTACCTAGACCCCTAATTGATTGAAATGACTGTATGACTGTTACAATTATGCAAGTTGTTAAGCATGATGATGTCCCACTGGTTTGATACTGTATGCCCTGATTTTATGCATGATATTATGTTTTAGCATGTCATATATGTATATTGCATTGCATTGGGGTGGGGTGGGGTTATATTGTTTGGAGGAAGTGTACTGAAAGGCCTTGAGCCTAAATTACTGGCAGCTCAGTTGCAAACTACTGTCTAGTGCTGCACTCGGTGCTACTTGGAGTGTAGGGATGGGTGGGTTGATTATATCCCCACATGGAGTGTAGGGTTGGACGGAGTTGGAGTGTAGAGGCTGGCTAGGATTTGATACTACATAACTGTTACTGTACTGAGTATTGATACTGTAATGGGCCAAGGCTGAAATGTATGACTGCTTCTGTATTGTAATGGGCTATAGCCCTAACTGAAACTGAAACTTTTACCAAAATGGGCTTAGGCCCAGACTATGATCGCATACTGTCTGTTTTTTTATGTTGGGATTACACACTGAGTTTTTGTAAACTCACCCTTCTGATTGATCTGTTCAGGTAATCCTCATACTTAGGCAGATCGGAGCGGCGGAGGACTTGGCTGTGGCCACACGGCTCCTTTTTATTGTTTCGTATTTAATTAGGTTTTTTTAAAGCTTTATTTGGGGTATTTTTCTGTAATAATGGCCGCTATGAGTTTTTGCTTAAAATTTGGATTTTATACTACTTTATGTTTTATATCTACTAGAGGTAGATAAAACACGGGTTTTTAAAAGAAATGCATGTGTTTTAGCAAAATACCCACAAGGACACAAACTGTTTTAAAAAGCTTCCGCAACGTATAATATTTTGCAAACTAACGACTGAATAAAAATCACTATTTTAGGATTAATAAAAGATAACGACGAGATCTAAATGAAAATTTTTTAAGCAAAGTCACGATTTTTTCAACACGAGCTTTGATTTTTAAACACACTATCAAGTGACATCGCCAGATTCGGCCATAACGTCTATACCGAGTTTAGGGTGTTACGTTTAGTGGTATCAGAGCCAAGTTACAAAACTAGGCTGTGGATTTGAGTTTTAAAACTTGGTTTTTAAAGCACTGATTTCTAAATGATTTGAAACATTTTTACTGAATGTGTGGTACACCAAGTCTTCAGTGCCGATCTTGTAAGTTTTCTGAAGCCTTTACGTGTTTTAAACTGAAACTAATTTGATACTGAAACTACTATAGATAGTAAAAACTAAGAATACTATAGGTAGATTGTATAGAAAACACTCAAGTTAGTGTATACTAATATTGTAGTAAAACCGATAGACACTGATAGACACCGCGTTGTACAAAAATGAACGTTACACTTCTGATACTATTTTCATAAAATATTTGTTAATAAACACTGGAACTGTAAACTGATGCATAAAATTTTAAATACAGATTAACACGAACAGACAATGAGCACAAGAGGTACTCACGGACAGGGTACAAGAGGCCGTAGTAGAGGCCGTAGAGGTGCTCGAGTTGGGTCCTTATTTTTTGGCAACTTGCCTAATTTAGATACAAGTGAGACAGCGGTTTCACCCGTGACCGAAACTGGGTCTCATGATCGTGCGGCTGGGGACGAAGCACTATCTCAAGCCGTGTTAAGGATTCTAAAGAGGGTCGTTAGGCCCAATATGGGAGCTGGAGGCCGCGGGTCGGTTACGGAACGAATCCAGTCTAACGGAGCTGAACTTTTCATGTGTATTGCTGGAGTTACCCCTAATGTGGCTGAGTACTAGATAGAGGCCACAGAGAGGAGTATGGACGATCTGAACTGCACTCCCGAGTAGAAATTAAAGGGGGCAGTATCGTTGCTACGTGATGAGGCATATTAGTGGTGGCTCACTGTTAAGGAGGGCACTCAGCCCAATCGACTGACCTAGGAGTTCTTTAAGACCGCTTTCCAGGGAAAGTATGTATGGGTCAATTATGTGGATGCCCATTGGAGGGAGTTCCTAAATCTGACTTAAGGACATAGATTAGTGGCTGGGTATGAGGCCGAGTTTTTATGACTGAGCCGCTATACACGTGGTATGGTTGCGACTGAGTACGAGCGATTTGTTCGCTTCGAGGATGGCCTCAGGGATAATCTGAGAGTTCTAATAGCTCCACAAAGGGAGCGAGATTTTGTTGCACTGGTTGATAAGGTGAAGATTGCCGAGGAAGTGAAGCGCACTGAGCTCCAGAACCGTAATAGAGAGAGGTAGGAATAAGAGGGATTCGGAGCCCTTGAGTTTCGTTCAAATGCCTATAAAAAGGCCAGAATTGATGGGCTGATCAGAGTTGGGGATCCTATTGCTACTATTGGACAACTGCTGCATACTGACTGTGGTAGGTGCCATTAGGGTGAGTGTTGGAAAGGAACTGAGGCATGTTTGAGGTGCAATTCTCTAGAGCACCGTATTAGAGAGTGTCCACAGAGGTCTGATTAGATGCAAGCTCCGGGTAATAATACTGCACAGCCACCAAGAGTAGTTCATCAGCCACCGAGAGTCTGGATCAAGCCAGAGGTGGTAATGGTTTGGGTCGTGGTTAGAGAGCACCGGGCAGAGGTGCTGGACATACTCGGGCGAGGCAGCCGACTCTAGTTTATGCTACTCGTTGCCGAGAGGATGGAGATATCATCAGTTGAGGGTTAAGGACACTGATGTGCACAAAACGACATTTAAGACTCGGTACAATCATTATGAGTTCCTAGTGATTCGTTTTGGACTGACGAATGCACCAATAGCTTTTATGGATCTAATGAACCGAGTGTTCCAACCTTATCTGGATCTGTTCATGGTAGTATTTATTGACGACATACTGGTGTATTCGAGAACTGAGGATGAGCACGATGAACACCTCAGAGTGGTTCTACAGATTCTGCGAGAAAAATAATTGTACGCCAAGTTTAGTAGATGTGAGTTTTGGTTACGTGAAGTAACGTTTTTGGGATATGTAGTTTCTGTTGAAGGGATTAGAGTCGATCCTCAAAAGATTGAGACTGTCTTGGATTGGAAGCAACCTAAGACTATATCTGAGATCCGTATTTTTCTTAGACTGGCAGAGTATTATCGGCGATTTATGGAGGGGTTTTCTCTGATTACTGTACCCTTGACTAAGCTATTACGTAAGGGTTTAACTGGACTAATTCTCAGCAAGAGAGCTTTGAGAAGCTCAAGACTGTACTAACTAAGGCCCCCGTTCTAATACAGCCAGAGTCTAGAAGGAGTTTACTATTTACAGCGACGCATCACATGTCGGTTTAGGATGTGTGTTGATGCAAGAGGGTAAGGTGGTAGTGTACGCGTCTCGTTAGCTTAAAACTAATGAAGCGAATTATCTGACACATGAATTGGAGTTGGCCGCAGTAGTATTCGCACTGAAAATCTGGAGGCATTACTTGTATGGTGAGAAGTGTATCATTTACACTGATCACAAAAGCCTCAAGTACCTCCTCACTTAGAAATAGAGCTATGACTGACCTGAGGGCGATGTTTGCTCGCCTCAGTTTATTTGATGATGGTAGTCTACTAGCTGAACTTCAAGTTAAACTGACATGGATAGAGCAGATTAAGGGTAAACAGTTGGAGGATCAGTCTTTGGGTCTTCTCTTCTGACAAATTGAGAGTGGAAATATTGTGGATTTTAGACTGAATAGCAAAGGGGTACTCTGTTTTATGGGAGAATCTGTGTACCAAAAGACATTGAATTAAGGAAATCGATACTGAGAGAGGCGCATAGTAGCCCCTATGCTATGCATCTTGGCGGAAATAAGATGTACTGAGACCTTCATGAGTTATACTGGTGGCCAGGTCTTAGGCGTGAGGTTACAGATTTTGTAGGTAAATGTTTGACCTGCCAGCAGGTTAAAGCTAAGCATTTGTTACCTTCGGAATTGTTGCAGCTAGTTAAGATTCTGTTTTGGAAGTGGGAGCGTGTAACTATAGATTTCGTTAGTGGGTTACCCCTCACACCCACTAAGAAGGATTCGGTGTGAGTCATCGTGGATCGATTGACCAAATCTGTCTACTTCATAACGATTTGTACTGACTACTCTCTGCAGAAGCTGGCTAGATTGTATGTGTCCGAGATAGTGAGACTGCATGGGGTACCAGCTTTAATAATATCTTATAAGGATCCTCGCTTCACGTCTCATTTCTGGAAGAAGCTACATGAAGCTCTGGGTACAAGATTGAACTTCAGTACTGCGTTCCATCCTCAGACGGACGGTCAGTCAGGGAGGGTGATTCAGATACTGGAGGACATGTTAAGGAGTTGCGTGATTGATTTCTGAGATAGTTGGAAGGATTACTTACCGCTAGCAAAGTTTTCTTATAACAACAGCTATTAGTCTAGTATTCGGATGACACCTTACGAGGCATTATATAGTCGTAGGTGTCGCACACCTTCATGTTAGATTGAGTTGGGCGAGCGGCATGTTCTAGGCTATGAACTAGTTTCTGATACCGAGGATAAAGTTAGGTTGATTCGAGACCGACTGAAAGCGGCATCTGATAGGCAGAAGTCTTACACCGACCTGAAGTGTCGAGAGATTGAATATTCAGTGGGGGACTTTATTTTTTTCAAGGTCTCACCGTGGAAGAAGGTACTGAGATTTGGTCGCAAGGGCAAGTTGAGCCCTAGATTTATTAGACCTTACCGTGTGCTTAAGCGAGTGGGACCAGTTGCTTACCAGTTAGAGCTACCTCCAGAGTTGGACCAGATTGACGACATTTTCCATGTCACAATGTTGAGGTGCTACCGCTCTGATCCCACACACATTGTTCCTGTTTAGAAGATTGAGGTAAGGCTAGATCTGACCTTTGAGGAGGAGCCAGTGCAGAGCCAATACAGATATTGGAGCGAGATGTAAAGGTTCTAAGAAGAAAATTCATCCCATTGGTTAAAGTTCTTTGGCGTAATCATAGCACCGAGAAGGGCACGTGGGAGCCTGAGGATGCGATGCGTTAGCAGTATCCCCATCTATTCTGATCAGGTAAAATTTTGAGGCCAAAATTTTCTTTTAGGGGTAGAGTTGTAATGCCCCAAAAATACTTGTTTATGTTCTTATAATTAATTAACACAAATATTTGTTTGCTTCAGTGTTAAGTGTTCTAGGAAGTGTCTAAAAGGTCCCAAGTTCAAGCTTTAGCTTGGGCAAATTTTTGTTTTTAAATGAATAAACCTCTATCTTTAATCAGTAGGCTTATAAATAAATGTTGGTAAAATATGACCGAATGGGCCTGCTAGTCTGGTAGTTAAGTTATGAGTTGGTGTGCTAAAGGTCTTGTGTTCGAGTCCGGGTAGGAGTATTATTTTTGTTATTTGTGTCGTGAAGGAGTTTGGATTGCATCCAAATGTTGAGCATTTGAGGTGTAATAGGGAAGTAGTGGACGGTTTGGGGGAGAGATTTTAGGGATTATGGATTGAGGGGAGTGTTTTGGAGGATATGGGCATTAACTTGAGAAATTTGGCCAGAATAGAATTTTTGGCTGAAAAGTTTTCTTCCTCCTTTCTTTGTGTTCTGCAAATTTTCTACTGTTCATCTTTTCTTCCTCTTTTTTATTTTTAACCGAAATATCCCCACTTGCTGCCTTTTTTTAAAGAAATCCAGTTCCCCCTTTCTGTTCCTAATTTTTTTCGCTACTTTCCCCTTCCCCTTAAGCCAACCGTGCGTCATCTTACTATTCTTCATGGCTGAATATTGCTAGGTGAGTTCTGATTTGCCTTCTGTCCTCTTTCGACTTTGCACTTTCCTTCTCATCGTTTTCTTCTTCCTTTTCTTGCCATTACCCCCTCTATTTTGCCTAATTTTAGTCTTTGATTCCCCTTTTCGATTCATTCTCTCTGGTGTTGCCAAATTGGACTATGTTCTTTCGTCAATTGGGTAAGTGATTTAGGTGTTTTGTTGTCTCGTTTTATTATATACTGGATGAAGGGTTATCTTTGATCGGTAAATATGATTTAATTGAAGGTTACAGTGTGATTTGATTAAGGTTTAACAAAAAGGTTTGTGACTCTCATTTTAGGTGGAGAGCAAGGGTTGGTTGGTGCGTCTTCAAGGAATTGAAGGTGCGATTTCGATTGACTTCGGTAAAGGGGTTTCGATTGTTGATCGATTTTTAACTTTGTTAGGATTTGATTGAATGATGAGTTAAGTAGTTGATTGAATGGTGCTTTGGTTGAATCTAGGTTTTGGAGTACTCGGAGTGCGGGTTAACTTTAAACAAAATCAAGTGTGTAAACACAACTCTGAAAACAGAAATCAGCGAAAGGCCAAAAAATGTGATTGTTGACGCTACACAGGCGTGCGGCCGCCCGTGTGGTAGGTCGTGTGATCGACCATAGGGTGTGATCGACGAGGCTGGTCGTGTGTGATTCATGGGCCAGGCCGAATTGGGCAGTATGGGCCACATGGATGCGTGGGCCCCACATGAGTGTATGAGAATATTGGGCCAGGCCGCATTCGGTGCTACTTGGAGTGTAGGGATGGGTGGGTTGATTATATCCCCACATGAAGTGTAGGGTTGGACGGAATTGGAGTGTAGAGGCTGGCTGGGTAGGATTTGATGCTACATCACTGTTACTGTACTGAGTATTGATACTATAATGGGCCACTGCCCAAATGCATGCCTACTTCTGTATTATAATGGGCTAAAGCCCTAACTGAAACTGAAACTGTTACCGAAATGGACTTAGGCCCGGACTATGATTGCATATTGTCTGCTTGTTTATGTGAGGATTACACACTGAGTTTTCGTAAACTCACCCTTCTGATTCATCTGTTCAGGTAATCCCCAGACTTAGGCGGATCGGAGCAGCGGAGGACTCAGCTGTGGCCATATGACTCATTTTTACTGTTTTGTATTTAATTAGGTTTATTTTTTTAAAGCTTTATTTGGGGTATTTTTCTGTAATAATGGTCGCTGTGAGTTTTTGCTTAAAATTTGGATTTTATACTACTTTATATTTTATATCTTCTAGAGGTAGATAAAACACGGGTTTTTAAAAGAAATGCATGTGTTTTAGCAAAATACCCATAAGGGCACAAAGTATTTTAAAAAGCTTCCGCAACGTATAGTATTTTGCAAACTAACGACTGAATAAAAATCACTATTTTAGGATTAATAAAAGAAACGTCGAGATCTAAATGGAAAATGTTTTAAGCAAAATTATGGTTTTTTCAACACGAGCTTTGATTTTCAAACACACTATCATGTGACATCGCCAGATTCGGCCATAACGTCCAGGCCGAGTTTGGGGTGTTACACCAACACTACAGATCCCCAACTAATCGTCCCAATTCTTTTAAGTTGGCTAGTAGTAGTAGCCACCTTAAATGTACCAGATTGCGAGATTTATTTAGCATTAGCAGACCCCTGATCAACCTTAAGATGAACACACGCGTGAATTTTTCCTTTTCAATGTCACTTGTAGAAGCCTCGATAGTTTGAAAGTTCTCCTTCAACCATCTCATCTCGATTCGACTACCCCTAAACTTGTTCGACACCTTCCCTAGTAGTTGCTCGCATGTTGCACTCCACTCGGCACTAATAACTAGCCCTATATCGACTTCCCCGTTGACTGGTAGACCAAATTGTAAACTAATGTACTCGAGTGTAATTGTACACTCACCGCAAGGAAGATGGAATATGTGTGTCTCTAGTCTCCATCTTTCGACCAAAGCACTGATAAGTGGGGGATCCAATTTTGTCTTCCTGAGCATATAAGTCATGTATAGAAATCTTGCATCTCGCAAGTGTCCATAAATGATATCAAATGCACATTCACTTCAATTGTTTATGAACGTCTCCAAAATTTGATATTCAGGTTGGGTATATAAACATAAAAAATTAATAATCTAAACAACATAATAATTAACTATTTAAATTTTAATAATTTAATAATTTTTCTTACCATTTGTAAATGAGCGTCGAAGATATACTTGTCATCCAAGCGAATAAATTGATTTGCCATTTTAAAATTATAATGAATAAATAAAATAGAAGAGAATAAAATTAAAAAAATTAGGATTTAGAATTGAAAATAGAAAATTGAAAATTGAAATTGAAAATTGAATATTGAAAATAGAAAATTGGAAATTGGAGATTGAAGCTTGAGAATTTGGGAAGGAAGAATAAGTATTGAGTATTTGGTTGAAAAGAATGAACTTTGGAGGGGTTTATATAGGAAATTTATGGTTGTTGGAGCCATTGTAGCCGTTAGAAAAGTTACTATTGAAAGGAAAATGCTACCTGTAAGGCCCAATATTTGCCCGGGCCTGCAAACCAAAAATCAAACAAAAAATAATACAAAAAACAAAACAAATACCATAGTTTATTAAACCGTCCATTTACAGACTCACTCAGCCCAAATTACCTAGACCCGAATACTAGCCTAACACCTAACCCTGGCCCAAATCTCCTAAGCCCAAAACCAGTAACAGAAACCTTAGGGTTTCTGGAAACCAAGTCGCCGCCAACACCCCACAAGCGCGCCTCCAGCCTTCCCTCGGCCCCACAAGCCTTCACACGCGTCAGCCGCCTCCGAGCCGAGCCACACCACCGCTAGGGACCACGCCTTCACGCGTCGCACCGTGCCACTCGCGCGAGCCTCCGTACGCACACGTCCATTGCTTCATACGACACCTGCAAAAGACACAGCAAACGCAACAAAAAACAGAAAAATAGCAGCAAATAAAAGAGATATTTCGTTGTAATTTTTTTGTTTTATCTTCGGCTATATAAAGCCATATTCGAGCATTTGTAAAAAAAAAAAAAACGCATACACACAATATCAATATACAAAAAAAAAATTCATTCAAAGAAATCAAAAAAGTTCGAAAGGTGATTTCTTTTAATCTTTTGCTTTTCTTTTTTCTGCTCCTTTGTTCATTGATTAGTGCTAAAGAGAGGAGAGAAAGGATGTGAGAGGCTTACCTGGTCTCCGTTCGCTCCGTCGCAATCGGGGTCGGACGAGGCTGAAAGTCCCCCGAGTAGTCGATGCACAGATGCGAGGAGGGGGGCTTCTGTCTTCTGATGCGGCGCAGGAGGGATGGTTTAGGGTTTCTTAGGTTTAGTTATTTATTTATTTATTTAATGCTGATTATTAAACGACACCGTTTAGCAGTCTTTGACCCGCGCGGTGACCCGGCCCAGGAAGGATCCGCGCGTTTTGGGTCTTAGGGGATTATTGCGTGAACGGCCCTTGTATCTTTGCATGTCTGTTTCAAATCGACCCTTTTACCTTTTTTAATTTTGCCCCGCGTTTTTAACGTGTGTCTCATTTCAGTCCTATGCAACGCAGCGTTTTGGGGGACAGGATATTTCCTGTTTCAGTCCCCCATGTTATTCGCACATTGCACATGGACCCTTAGTTGGTTTTATTTATGCTTATTCCCTAGTAACTCTGTTTTAGTTGCATTTTCATCCCTTTCGTATTTGTTTTCTTTTTGTCAATTAATTTAATAATATTATTATTATTTAATAACCCTAATGTTATTTGTATTATTATTTAAACTTGTCACATATTTTAGGTAAATTCAATATAGTTTGTGTATATTCATTAATAGTCTTATAATGTTTTTTGATCTCTCTTTTATACATCTTTGTGTTTTAAAGGATTTTCATGATAATATTCTTATACAATAGTATTATATATATGTGTATATACATACGTATACTTTATGTTAAATTGTTTTATTTTATATATTGGTTTCATATTATTATATATTATTATTTGTATTATTAAACTTTTCATTTTATACGTACGTTACTTATTTAAATTAGTATATGTATATTATTTTATGTAATTGATTTTCTTCTTATATGATATTTATTTTAAATTTTATTTTGATACTATTATTTTATATAGTATTTATTTTTAACTATATTTTTAATTTTCATGTATATATTATTTATTTTAAATTCATCGACTATAATTTTCCATCTTCCATATTTCTTAAATTATTTTAAAATTTGTACAATTTCATATGTGTTAATTTGTTTGGTGCTTTGATTGACATGTAATTCATTAACCCTTGAATGTAAGTATGATATGATGTGAGATTTATAGCTCGTATGCGCATTGTATCAATTGTCTATATTGATTGATTATTTGTTATTCATTAGTGTATGCTTTGGTTTACGAATTATCGCTTTGTATTGTACATTATTATACAATCGTTTTTTTATTCATTCAAAAGATTTAAATATCAAAATTATTTATTCAAAGTCTTTCAAGATAACGCAAAGTTCGGTATTTGGAGTCTTCGAAGGAATTGAGCCCTAACGTATTGGGTTCCAATTTTCCTCGTCGAATCTAAATAATCGAAATTTTTTTAAACATACAAATTTCAAATAAAAGCTCATTCTCGGAAATTTGACGCGTTGTGTCCTAACGCATTGAATATGACGTATTATTTTCTTGAGACGAGGATTTTAAGGTAATGTTCGATATCTAGGAATTTTGCAAAATCGAACCCTAACTTACTGGGTTTTGATTTTCTCATTTGACTCAGATAATCAGACATCCCCCTCAAGATGCATAGGTTTTAAAAGACGAGAGATAAATTTAATTTTGAGGATTTAAAATATTGCACTCTAACTTACTGAGTGTGACGATTTATTTCTTTGAAATAAGTGAATCTCATCGTCTAATTCATTTTATTCAAAATAAAAGGATCGTATTTTAAAATCTTTTCAAAATTTCGACATTAAGACATTAAACAATCAATTCGGTACTAATTTTGGGCGTCACGAGGGTGCTAACCCTTCCTCGTGCGTAACCGACTCCCGAACCTGTTTTCTCAAATTTCGCAGACCTAAAATTTATTTTTAATGGTGAACCGATCACACCTTAATAAAAGATCGGTGGCGACTCCATTCCCATTTTCAAAATCGATACCCATTTTTCAAATTGCAAAAAAATGGTTTCGACACTACCTACAAGACGCGTTTTCACTAATGCGACAGTGAAAACACACCCTGTAAGACGCGTTTTTATTCTCTTTCCTAAAAACACGTCTTACATTATCACATTAGTGAAAATGCGCTTGTAGGATGCATTTTCTTTTGTCTCCCCAAAAATAGAAAATCAATGTACTTTCTCAATTTCTTTTCCAGCATACTCTATTAAATTAACCAAAAGATGGCATTCAAACTACACATTTTCCTAATTAAATTTTTTATTATAAGTGTATCTAAATTTTCTTTTTCAAATTGGTATTTTAGTTAATGAAACTGTTATTATTTAAAAAAGTTTAACCAACAAATTGATACTTAAACTATACATTTTTCTCATTTTGTACTTAAATTTTCTTTTAATTACAAATGATACTTAAGCTATTTTTTTCCAAATTAATATATTTTTTATTTGATAGTTAGTTAAATCATTAAGTCCATTAAAAGGATAACCAATTAAAATTGACATGTGGCAAAAAGATAAAAAACTATTATTTTCTCTTTTATATATATACACATTGTTTTTATTTTTTCTTTCTTTAGAATTGAACCGATGGTCAAACCCATTAGGCTACTAATTCTCGGTTTGATCGATTATTCGATTTGATCAAATAAATTATTAAAAATTCATAAAATAAAAAATATATTTAAAAAATAGAGAAAATAGTTCATTTTTTTAGTTTGGTTCAACCAAACTATATAAGTTTGTGGGTCAATCGGTTCAACCCTTAACTCCGGACTGATATCTCAACCAATTCTTGGTTTAACTGTTCCAACAGGTCGTTCCGATTCAATTATGAAAATACTGATTCTGATTAATGAAATAACTTTTTTGATCTTGTCAGGTTGAGCAAACAAGTGATGAAATTCGAAAACAACGTTGGTATTGCCATGCATCATAAAAGAATAAGAAGAAAAAAAAAGGGGAAATAGAAAGAAATAATGTAAAAGGAAAATAAAAATAAAAATAATTATTTTTAATTTTATATGACATGAAAAATTATTATTGGCTGGATTTTTAACGGATATAATATTTTTGTGTAAAATAAGTAATAGAAGAATAGTTTAAGTATCACTTATGACAAAAAAAATATTTAGGTACCAAAGTGGGGAAAAATGCATAGTTTAGGTACCAATTTATGGTTTATTTAAAAAAATAGATTTAACTGACTAATGGAGGTATCAAGTTGAAAAAAGATACCACTTGTGACAAAAATTTAAATAAAACAAATTTTAAATACCAATATATGAGTTAAACTAATTAAAAATAATAATGAAAGTGAGATTAACTATTATACTAATAAAATCATATATGGTAACATAAAATTACAATCAATAAAGTGAAATGGAATAAGAAATTATTATTACAAAATTAAGCTAAAATCTATATATGACGAAATCTTGAGTTAATTGATATTTATGAGATAATTAAAAATATGTTTAATTGTAATCATATAATTTAATTATATATTTTTAATAACTCAGATTTTTGTTAGTGTTTGAAAATTTTAATTTTGACCAGAATTTTTAAATCAGATTAATTCGAAGAAAAAATTAATTGAAGGATTTTCGAAGATGAGTGTCACAATAATTGTATTTTATTTATTTATTAAATATGACACCGACAAACTACTCAAATCAAACCATAATTTAAATTAATAAATATGGTCTAGGGACTAAATTATAGAAGGTAGTGAAGTGACATGTAAAATTTAAGATTAATGAAGTGAGAAACATAGTGATTTTAGGGACTTAAGTGGCTATTTGCCATGGCTTAGTTAAGTTAAATTAGTGGATGACTTTGATACCAGCCATAGATTTCCACTAAGTTTATCAACATTAAATCATGCCCATTGATATATGTGTGAGTGAGATTTCATGGAAAAAAGCACTAACGAAGCTAGATTAATATTAAGAATTTTGTTGTTAAAGAACAGGGAGGAAATTTAGTGGTAATTGGATTATGATTGTAAAAAAATAGAATGTTGGTAATGATAATATATCGCAAAGAAAAGAGAAATAAAAATAAAGAGCACACAGATTTTAACGTGGAAACCCTTTCGGGAAAAAACCACGGATAGAGGAGAAGAAAATTCACTATGTTGAATTCGAATGATTACAAGAGGAGTAGACGATGTCTATTCATAGGCTTGTAAAACCATATTCTAATAGGAGTGTAGTAAGATTGAAACGTCTTATTCTAATCAATATCAAATAGATGGAGTTTAATAAGATTTAAAAAAACTTATTCTAAAATAAAATAAAATAAAGTGTAGTTCTATAGGGATTTTACTTTTATTTTATTTTACCACTGTATTTTATTTAAATAAGGATTCAGGTCACTTAATTCTAACAATCTCCACCTTGACACGAAATTCTCAATGAATAAGTTCTTCATCGCGAACTCTCAAAGAACAAGTTCTCCACCTCTTCCATAAAGCCCCTTTAAGGGTTTAACTTCAACAATGAACACCAACCAAGTCTAAGCAATACTCGAAATTGGTCATAGGAAATCACTTAGTCATCATATCTACAAGATTTTCATGAGTACTAATTTTGCTCACAACAATATCACCACGACCAATAATATCACGAACAAAATGATACTGAACATCAATGTGTTTTATTCTCTCATGAAACATTTGATCTTTTGTTAGGAAGATGGCACTCTGACTGTCACAAAATACTGTACTGATTTGAAGATCTTCATTAAGTTCACTAACGAGTCCCTTCAACCAAATAGCTTCTTTACAAGCCTCAGTAATCACTATGTACTCAGCTTCAGTGGTAGACAAAGTGACTGTAGTTTGCAAAGTGGCTTTCCAACTGATTGCACAACCTCCGATTTTAAAGACATAACTTGTGAGAGATCTTCTTCTATCAAGGTCTCCAACAAAATTAGCATCAACATACCCCGTGACTCCATCTCTAGTTCTTCCAAACTGTAAGCAAACATCAGTAGTACCTCATAAGTATCTTAAAATCCACTAAACTACTTTCCAATATTCTTTATCAGTATTCACAATGCATCTGCTAATTGCACTGACTGCATACGATAAATCTGGACGTGAACAAACCATAGCATACATGAGAGATCCCACTGCACTAGAGTATGAGACATTTGACATCTACTCAATCTCATTATCTGATTGTGGAGACAAAGCCGATGAAAGTCTGAAATGGGCTGCTAAAGGAGTACTAACAGGCTTAGCACTCTGCATATGGAACCTGCAAAGAACTTTCTCAATGTACCCCTTCTGACTTAGGTACAATTTACTTGCTTTTCTATATATAAGAATCTCCATACCAAGTATCTTCTTTGCTGGTCCCAAATCTTTCATCTCAAATTCTTCACTTAGTTGGGCTTTGACATTTCTTATCTCTCATTTATCTTTCGCTGCTATCAACATTTCATCAACATAGTAGATACACAAAAGAACCATCACTGTTTTTCTTAAACAAAACACAACTGTCAAAGCTGTTTTTTTTTGAAATAATGAGAAGTCATAAAGGAATCAAACCTCTTGTACCACTGTCTTGGTGACTGTTTCAAACCATAAAGGGAATTTTTCAGCAAGCAAACATAGCCCTCTTTTTTTGAGACTGTAAAATCCTTTGGTTGTTGCATGTAAATATCCTCCTCAAGTTCTCCATGCAAAAATGCAGTTTTTACATCTAACTGCTCAAGCTCCAAATTATGCTTGGCCACAATACCAAGCAAAGCTAAAATCGAACTATGTTTCACAACTGGAGAGAACACATCTGTGAAGTCCACTCCTGGAATTTGAGTGTAACCCTTTGCAACAAGCCTTGCTTCATATCTGGGTTTTTCAACTCCTGGAGTCACTTCTTTCTTTTTAAACACCTATTTACAATGAACAACCTTTTTACCTTTAGGAAGTTTCACAAGATCCCATGTTCTATTTTTGTGGAGTGATTCTATCTCCTCTTGCATAGCAAACATCCACTTTTGTAAGTTTTTATAGCTAACCGCCTCAGAATAATTAGATGGCTCTTGGTTTGCATCTATATCTTTAGCCACATTTAAAGCATAAGCAACTAGATCAGCCTCGGCATACTTTTTTAGAGGTTTAATTTCTCTTTTAGTTTTATTTTTGGTGATAGAGTATTGTGGTGAAGAAGTAACTCTATTCTGAATTTTTGTACTGGCTTGAGGAGTCGACTCTGTTGTAGATTCTGGATTAATCTGATGCTCCACCTACTTTTAATTTTCTTTATTGGAGGAGTCTTTAAGAGATAAGTTAGATAGCATAACAGTTTCATCAAAAACAGCATCTCTGCTAATCACAACTTTTCTATTTTCAGTACACCATAACTTATACCCTTTTACACCAACTTTATAACCAAGAAAAACACATTTAATAGATCTCGATTCCAATTTTCCATTATTAACATGAGCATACTCAGGACACCCAAAGATCTTTAAATCAAAATAGTCAGCAGGATTACCAGACCATACCTCTTGTGGATTCTTTTTCTCAATGGCAACAGATGGATATTGATTGATCAAAAAACATGCAGTAGAGGCTTCTTCGGCCCAAAATGACTTTGGTAAGTTAGCATTCGACAACATACATCAAAATTTTTCCATGATTGTTCTATTCATTCGTTCTTCAACGCTATTTTGTTGTGGAGTATGACGAACTATCAAGTGTCTCACAATCCTCTCAAACTTTCATAGTTCATTAAACTCATCAGAATAGAACTGTAAGCCATTGTCTGTGCGGAGATGTTTTATTTGTTTTCTTGTCTGTTTTTCAATCATAGTTTTCCAAGACTTAAATATGGAAAACACATCGCTTTTTTGCTTCAGGAAGAACGGCCAAACTTTTCTGGAAAAATCATCAATAAAAGTTACCATATAATTAGCTCCACCTCTCGAAGGCATTCTGGATGGCCTCCATAGATCAGAATGAATATACTCCAACGTTTCTTTCATGTTATGGATTCCTCTGGTGAATCGAACTCTCTTTTGCTTCCCAAAAATGCAGTGTTCACAGAACTTTAGTTTGCAAATTCTTTGCCAATTAAAAAGTCCTCTTTTGCTCAATTCTGCCATGTCATTCTCACTCATATGCCCTAGGCGCATATGCCAAAGTTTAGTAACATCATCATCTAATAAGGATGAGGAAGTGACACCTGTATCACTAGTAACAGTAGAACCCTGCAAAACATATAACTTGGCAGTCTTTCTCTACCCTTTCATAACAACAAGGGAACCTTTGGAAATCTTCAAAACCCCACTCTCAGCTGTATATTTGTACCCTTTTGAATCAAGAGTACTAAAAAAAATTAAATTTCTCTTCAATTCTGGAACATGTCGCATGTCACTGAGTGTTCTGACAACTCCGTCAAACATCTTAACTTTAATCGTTCCAACACCTGTAATTTTACACAAAACATTATTTCTCATCAAAACAAAACCTTCAGACATTGTTTCGTAAGTTGTAAACCAATCCTGATTGGGACTTATATGGAAGGTGCAGCCCGAATCAAGGATCCACTCCTCGCTCACTTTAGAATTGTTGATAGAAGCGACTAAAAGTTCACCATCGCTGTAGTCTTCAACAACATCAGCTTCACAAAATTTTTCTAGTTGTTTTCCTTCTTGATTCGTAGCCTCCCTTTTTATCTTGTTCTACAGCTTACAACACTCAGATTTAATGTGGCCTTTTTTCTTGCAAAAGTTACAAGTTTTACCTCTATTTGAAGACTTTGATCTACCTTTAGATTTACCGCGAGGATTTCATTTCTGTGTCCTTTCACGATCATAATCAGCATTTTGATCTTGTCTCCCACGAATAATAAGACCCTCTCCCTGAGAGTCAGGTTTAACCACAAGATGCTTCATCTTATCATACGAGGTCAAAGAATCATAAACCTCAGTAACTGTAAGAGACTCGCGGCTATATAAAATTGTGTCTCTAAAGGTTGAATAAGACAGGGGCAACAAACAAAATAGAATCAACCCTAGATCTTCCTTATCATACTGAACCTTCATGGCCTCCAAGTTTGAGAGAATTTCTTTAAACAATGTTAAGTGTTCATGCACAGACGTACCTTCCTCAAAATAATTAGCATAAAGACGCTGCTTCATATGGAACTTGCTGGTTAGAGTTTTCGACATACATATTTGTTTCAGCCTCTTCCATAATACAGCGGCGGTCTTCTCCTTTATCGCATCCTGTAAAATTTCGTTAGGAAAATATAGATGTAATTGTGTTAATGTCTTTCGATCCTTACGCTTCTTCTCTTCATCTGTTAATGTCGAAAGCATCTTATCTATACCTAGCAAGGCATCCTCCAAATCCATCTGCGCAAGAACTACTTGCATCTTAATCTGCCACAACGCAAATCTGGTGTTGCGATCCAACAGTAAAATTTCATACTTCAAAGACGCCATTATCCTGATCGAGATGAACAACCCGAAAGCTCGGATACCAATTTGTAAAAAAATAGAATGTCGGTAATGACAATATATCGCAAAGAAAAGAGAAATAAAAATAAAAAACACACAGATTTTTACATCGAAACCCTTTCGGGAAAAAATCACGGACAGAGGAGAAGAAAATTCACTATGTCGAATTTGAATTATTACAAGAGGAGTAGACTATGTCTATTTATAGGCTTGTAAAACCATATTCTAATAGGAGTGTAGTAAGATTGAAACACCTTATTCTAATCAATATCAAATAGATGGAGTTTAATAAGGTTTAAAAAATCTTATTCTAAAATAAAATAAAAGAAGTGTAGTTCTATAGGGATTTTACTTTTATTCTATTTTACCATTGTATTTTATTTAAATAAGGATTCGGGTATCTTAATTCTAATAATGATCAAGAAGATTAGGGTGGATTATGGTCATTGATCAAGTCAATAGATATTTCCTTTTGAGTTTAGTTTTATAGTCAATAAAATATGATGGGGATAAGTGGCATTGTATGGTGGTTCATGAAGCCAGTCTATAGGGGAGTGTAGGGGGTAGGAGAGAATTCAATGGAGCTTTCGTTTTGCTTTGACATGGCTGAAGAAAAAGGGATAGGAGAACAGTGTAGGAAAACTGAAATTGAGTTCTTCCATTAGTGCATTTTGCCAGCTGGTTAAAAAGATGATTTTTGCCATAAACCGTGAGTACCAACTATGATTTCTTGAAAAATTTCCTTACCACCGTGAGTCCTTCAAATTCAAACTTGGAAGTTTTTGCTTGCTTCAAGTGAAATTCTTTCCATTTAAATCTATAATATTTCTTACCCAAGGAGGAGAGTTTTAGTAAAGTCAGACCATAGTTTTAAGGGTTGGAAACTATATGTTGAAAGACAAAATCCTAGAGAAGATGAGCTTGGTTAAAGCTAGATTTCGATCAAGCCATAAGAACTAAAGACGTGTGGGATGTAGGGGTGAGCATTCGATCGAATCGAATCGAATCGAATCGAAAATTTTCGAGTTAATCGAGTTTTCGAATCTCATTTTATCATCTTAACTTTATTTGAAGTTTTCTCGAATCGAGTCGAGTGAGATGGAATTCGAATCGAATCGAATATATTTGTTCGAGTTAAATTTTAAAAAATAATTTTGGGTCATTGTAACCATTGTCACCCATCGTAATAAAATTTGTCCACCTTAATCAAATTTTTTATTAACTTTCATCACCTCATAATTTATTTATTAATTTTTATATACTGGTTAGCTTATTTGTTTGCTTAGTTGTTTCAATTATCTTGGATTCTTGTCACTATGTATTTTGGAATTAAAATATATTAAATATAAAATATGATTTTTAATAAAATTTATTTTAAAAATAAAATTTGAAATTGATACCAATATAAAATTTTAACACGAATATTTTATGGCATAATTAAGAATTCAATTTTAATATAAATATTCAATATGACTAAACAATTCAATAATATAAATAATATAAAATGTGAAATTTAATTTAATAATATAAATAGTATATATAAATAAAATTATTACTATTTATGTTTAGTGATTTTTTGGATAATTTTGATTTTTATTTGAGAGTAAAGGGTGAGAAGTAAAAGTTTAGGGGAAAATAAAAGTTTTGGGGAATAAAAGTTTGAGGGAAAGTAAATAGGGGAGTAAAATTTTGGAGGAAAATATTAAAAAAATTGGAGGGGGAGGGTTTGGGGTAGATGGGAGGTGGGATGGGAAGAGAATAAAAGTTTTAGGGGAAAAGTGGGAGGGAGTAAAAATTTTGAGGGAAGATAAAAGGTTTTGAGGGTTTTTGAGAGTAAAATTTTGAAAAAAAAAATGAATGGAAGAGTAAAATTTTGGTGGGAAATGGATTTTGGGTAGATTGGGGGGTTGGGAGGGGAGGGGAGTAAAAGTTTTGGGGGAAAAGTGGTAAGGAGTAAAAGTTTTGAGGGAAAAGTAAAAAAGTTTGGGAGTTTAGGGTAAAACTGTAAAATATTATAGTTTGATATTCGAATTATTCGAATTATTCGAATTATTCGAATTCGAAAACTCAACTCGATTCGAACTCAAAATTCAAAAAAAAAATCGAGTTGATTCGAATAACTCGATTAACTCAAATAACTCGATTCGTTTAACTCGAAATTCGAATTTTTTTCAATTTTTTCAAGTCGAATCGAATTTTGCTCACCCCTAGTGGGATGTGTGACAAGTTACGGTTTGTGTTAATCTAATTCGGCTTAAGAGATTTATTATTGATATAATGGTTTTTGAACATATATATGTTTAAAGCATGTAGTTGGTTTATTTGATTTGAAGTAATTAATTGACTTTGGGAATTTTTGGTTTAGATGAAAATTTGATTAATTCTAGATGTTCAATAATTGTGTTAAATAATAATAATAATAATAATAATAATAATAATATATAATGTGTTAAACATATATGTGTTCAAATTAGAGATGATATCGGTTTGATTTGATTGGATTTTTAGATTTTTAAATTGTTCATCATAATTTGGTTCGCTTTAGGTTTTTATATTAATTTTTATTTTGGATTTTAGACCTATTTTGACAAAATAAGCTTGGTTTCATGGTATTTGAATATTATTTGACCAAATTTTAAAGTCTTTTTCAAAAATATTTTTAAAATATAACAAACTTTTAAGAACTTGTAAATTATTTTCACTATTTTAAATATAAAATATTTATTTTTATCATAAAAATTAAAATAAATTATATATTAATTAAAAATAAAATTCGATTTAGTTTTAGGTAACCATAATTTTAATTTTATATTTTATAAACTGTCCAAAATTTTGAGTCGAATCGATTTTTATTTTTCTTGGTAAGTGCTAGTTCAAGTAGTTAAGTTTAAAGGATTAATAGTGATGATTGTTGGTATAATGTATAGGACTATGCTTGATGAGTTTGAAAATATTTGGTATGATGTCGATTGCACTATTATGATGGAAACGATAAATTATTCTCTTTGCATAAATTCATTGAGAAGTTAAGCTTAAAATATTAATGATAATGTCTTTTGTGATATCATGCACGGTTATAAAGTATTTTAAAGCATGAAAGAGTTGGTATAAATATCAATTAAAACAATGATAGATTAAAATTATATGCTTATAGTACTATGCGATGATTCTTGACGAAAATACAAAATGAGAAATGTGAATATGCTTTGGTGATTATGAAAATGATTGGTATATATACGAATGGATTGTGTATTAAAATAATATATATTGCAATGATAAATGATAATGACAACGTCTTGGATAGGGTTAAAATATATATTTACATGTCATAAGACTATGCCTAAGAAAGTTTTAGTGAGTAGTACATTTTATTTAACTCTCGAATTTTTGAAGGGTTAGAGTACGTATCATTAGCTTTAATTCTCCGAAAGTCGTAAGCGCATATCAATGTATTAACTTGCGTATATCCGTTCTTGAGTTTACATTCGACTAATAGTGACTAAATATGAAAATCTAATGTGGTTTAAATAATGGTAATAAAACTTGGTTATCTTATATATGAAAATGAAATGCAAATATCTTGAGGATGCATTGGTACTGTGATATATATTTAATAAAAGTGAGATATGATATACACATGAAAATTATGGTAAATGTTGTTTAAATACTCTAAGGTAGATGGAGGAAATCATATTTGGTTATATGATCATTGTTGTTAGATATGGAATTTGGTAATGATATGTTACAATTTCATTTTAGTATGTTTAATTGTTTAATTTTTTTAATATTTTGAAATCGAATTAAATTAGCTTCATTAAGCTTTCAATGCTCATGTGCAAATATGTTTGTTTTTATGTGCAAATATTTAGTAGACTTTTGACTAGCTCGTGTGGTTCAGCAGCATCTAAAGATTCAAGTCTCAGCTCACGTTAGTGATCACTACACTTCGTTAAAAATAAATTGTAAATGGCATATATATAAGACCTAGAAAACTTATGGGTCGTATATGTTGATTTTAAATATCTGAATATTAATTATGAATTATGTGTCACGCATTTTTATTCAGCTTTGAGTGTTATGTATCTGTTTTTTTGAGTTGCTTCGACAACAAATGTGGAGTCCTACCTTTCGGATTGGATGTGAGGTGTTTGTTTGAGTTGCTTCGACAACGAATATGATATCTTGTCATTCGAATTAGGTGTTAGGTGTCGAATAATATAATATAAAATTTAATTATCCTATCATTTGTATAAATTTTAAAAGTTTACTATTAGGATAAATTATTTATATATTAAGAAAATTATAAAATTTTACTATCAGGGTAAATTATTTATATATTAAGAAACTTTTGAAATTTTGAAATAAAGTTAGCTGTTTAAAATAGACCATTTAAAAATATTAAAAGTACATCTTTAAATAAATTGAGATAAAGTTCCTATTCTAAATTAAATGACTAAAATTTATTTTATATTAATATTTCTATATTTCTCCTAAATTTTATTGTTAAATTAAATGATTAAAACTTCATTTTATATTAATATTTCTATGTTTCTCCTAAATTTTATTGTTAAGACAATTTTAAAATGTTAGAATGGATTCTTTTCAGAAAAAAATAAAGAGAATGAATTGATAAAAAAATAAAGATTAAAATTTATCTAATTTTTAAATGATTAATGTCGTAGCCATATTTTTTCTGGCTTAAGTGTAACACCTTTCGCCCATCTTCGTCACCGAATTAGGGTTATGGAATACTATAGTAAATAACAGAACAGGAGCAAGCAGTTTTAATTCAAAGATTCTGTAAACAATCATGAATTATCAATCAATCGGAGCTGTTGACTCTACTAGTGAGACATAAATATAGTCATTGGAAGAATGATACATTAGACTGTACCCAGTTGAATTAATTTTGAATCCATTTGTGAATTAATTTATTGTGACGTTCATGGTGTGACTTACGTAAATCCATATTTAGTCACTGACCATGCGTATATAACAGATGTGCTTTGATATAAGTGAAGACTTATGCTGTAAAGATTATTAAGCCCATAACCGGTATGTTGGGTACTTGACTTGTGTATGGTATGGCTTTACAAGCAACAATGAAATTCATAGCTCGATTAAAGAGTTAACGATATCCTCTCATTGGCATTGTGTAGATTGATAAATATGGAACGTGCCCACAGGTTGCTTGTTCTCGAACAAGCAATTTATCACAGTCATTTATTAGCAGTGATCATATTAATCATTAAGAAGACACACTAGTCACAATGAGATAAAATAAGATTGTATTGAGTGAATGGATTTAAATCAAATGAATCAAGGGTATCATATAAGGGTAACACACATATGACGAGGACATTGGACAAAGCTGTGGGATGAATTGCTTTCGAAAAAAGTATACAATAAGAAGTTTTCACTCATAGTACTTCTTGTTGACTGACTCTATGACAAAGTAAATGCGAATTATCAGAACGATGCTTCTGGACATAATTGTAATTACTAGGGTCTAATTGTATATGTTTGATTGATTCCTCCACAAACTCAACAAAAGCTTGATATGACTGCATTTGAATCAAAAGGAAATTTTATGACTTTGGAAATAATTTAATTGAGTCAATTTATTCAATGTGAAATTAAATTAGGCTGTTGTTAAATTTGTTTAATTAGAGAATTTGAATAAAGAATTTTCTTGAAAAATTAATTTCAGAAAATCTCAGTGATTTTTAGAAAAATTAATTTTGATCAATCAAAATTAAATTAATCAATTCAATTAAAATAAATATGATATTTTGGGAAATTAAACTTCAAGTCAAACAATTGGCCCAACGGATTATTGAACTTGAAAATTGGATTTAAGATTGAAAATTGGACCTGAAACCCAAAACTAAGACCAACACCCAAAGCTAGTTGAACTAAGCCTGGTATGTGAAATCGGGCCGAAGATCCAACACTAGGCCCGAACCAGACTAGTCAAACTGTCATTAGGCCTGAATCAAACTGACAGTAGTCGAACCAGCTCGGGGTGTCGTAAAGGTTGTCGCGCCTGCACAATTGGACATGGTGATGTCAGTGACTGCGACATTCCGGTAGCTAACGAATGGTCAGCGACGACGGTTCTTCAGTGGTTGCGCTAGAGGCCAATTCCGAGGATGAAGACTAGTTTCATGTCTTAGCATAGTTTCATTTTTTTATGCGGCAGGAAACTATTAAATACTAAATTTTAGATGGATATTTGGATTTGTTTTTCATTTTTCATTTTTCTTTATTGTTTGCACTTGTTTCCTATGTTCTTTGTCTGTGTTACCATACCACGATAAGTCGTTGGGCCATTCAGGGAAGTCCAATAACCTTTTAATATTTTTTTAGGATACATATTAGGGACAATGTGTAGTTTAAATATGGGGGGATGCACACTATATTATTTTGCTTTGCTTTTATGTTCCTTTTGTATGTTTTTCTATTTTTAGGTCATTCTTCAAAAAATTTCAAAAATGCTTTTCTTTGTGCATGGTACTTGAACATGATTTGATTGATAACGGTGAATTGTGGAATGTTTTTGTGAAATAGATTCTTTGAGTGTACAAACTTTGAATGATGCTTGATGAATTCTATTTTTTGTGAATAAATTATTTAGTTCAATTAGTTATGTCATGCCCAAAAACTCGACCTAGTAGTTTTGGGTAGTAGAATCGGGTTTTTTTTTAACCGAAGGTTGAGTTAGTTATCCAAAAATAGGGTCGTAAATGAGTAATTGAAGTATGTGAGTGTCATAATTAGATTTTCATTTTATTATTTAGCTAAAAATATTTAAATTTTGAGGCCTAATTTGAAAAAAAATTTATTTGATTTAGGACCTTTTTGAAAAAGGAAAGAACTAGGAGTGACCTAAAGCGCAAATTGCCAATTTTTGAAATTAGTCTCTTACAAAAGAACACCCATCGTCCTCCCTTTCTTTTCAAAGACCCAATTTCGAACGAAAATCGCATTTTCTTCCCCAAATTCGTCATTTTTATTCTTGAGTTCAAATCTCGAATTAGAATGTATTTTACTTCAATTTGGTAGTTCATAACCAAATTTTTTTAAGAATAAAGAGTTTTCCCCTTTCTTATGTTCTTGAAAGCTTCAATTTTCTGGAAAATTTATGACCATGGATTTAGGTGAAATAAATGGTTTATTTGTGAAATTAAATGTTATTTAAGATGCTTGAACTTGAAATAGAGGATTAAAATGAGGTTAGGGTGTCGAAACTTCAATTTCGACAAAACTAGCTAGTTTTCGATAGTGAAAAAAGAGAGACTTGAATTGTATATTTCTTGATGTTTAGTTGTGTTCAAGGCTGATTTTTGATGAGTTTGGAATGTGTTTGTTATGTGTATAAAAGTTTCATATCAATTGGGAGCCACTACGAGCAAGTCTAAAGGCAAGGAAAAGCTTGTTTGAGCTTTTGGCTTGTAAGTGGAAGCGTGATTGGTGAATGTCGGGAGTTACTGCTAGTATGCGTGATTCATAGCATTAATCAAGAGCTTAGGAATATCCTAAAACCCTATCCTAAGTTTCGAGTGTAAGCCTTTCTTATATTGTTGCTTTGTTGTGAAATTACATTTAATGAATGTTAATTTGTGGATTGAGATATTTTTGTAACTTGTAATGTGTGTGAATACTTGTATGTGATAAATTGATTTTAATGCATACATATGTGGTTGGATATGTGATTGCTCAATGAGCATAGTTGTGGCACTTAAAGTGCAATTAGTTTTAATTCGATAAGCTTGTGTTATGTACAAGTTTGTGATATGAATTGATGAATATGAATAGAGATTATGTGCATTAAAGCAATAATTAAGTATGTGTAACTGTGGATATTTTGGCCATGTGGTCTCTTGAAACCGTTGGATATAGTTGGCATGCCATAGGATTGTGAGTACTCACTTTTGTGTTTTCTGATTTGGACGTTGAAGCCCCGGGACAGCTTGGAGAGGTAAGGGAATGTCGAGCTAAGCTCTATTCTTCGGGACATGTTGCTGTGTTAGAGAGTGTTAGCTTGATGCTACACTTATGGGATATGTTAGAATCCTTGAGTCATTGGTGTAATGGAGATTCGTGTATCCAATGTGTGGTGATAGAATCCACTTTTATCATTAAATTATCATTAAATTACTTATATATATGAGATATATTGTGTGTAATTGTACAGTATATGCTATTTTTATGAATTAATGAAGCATGAACATGTAATTTTGACTCGGTTAGAATATGGTTGTGAATGTGCTTAGTATGTTCTTGTTTAACCTTTGATGTTGCCTATGCTTTGTGGTTATTCTGACATTTACTAATCTTGTTTAAGCTCACACACTCCACATTCAAATCTTGCAACTAAGTAGCTTTTTCGGTGTGATGGAGCGGCAAAGGAAGTGATCCAAGCAAGCAATATTTTTTAGTAGGTGAGTTTTTGTGATTCTTTTGAACTCACTAAATAAAGGCAATGCAGGTTAGAGTTTTAGTTTTGATTATTAAAATTATTTTATTTATTCTATTTTGGTATTGGATTGACGGAATACAAATGCTGTTTTGGACTTTGTTTGCAACTAAATTGATGTTTGAGATTAAGTTTGATAATGTATGTTAGATATTCTTATTTAAATGTATGAATGTGGCATGATAAATGTTTAAAGGATGTTAATAAGTTCAGTTAAATTATATTGTAATTGTATGTTGAGTAGAACATTGTTTTGAGCATGGATAACATTCTAATTTGTGATTTTTGGTATTTTGGGTAATGTATCAATACTCGGGATACAAATATCGATACCTCAAAGTTGGGATGTTTCCAAACTTTGATAGAATCCAACTTCGGTATCAGTACCCATATACGAGTATCGGTACTCGAGATAAAATATCAATACATGCTCATTCGGTATCGATACCTACATGGTTTTTCGAGATTTATTAAAAATGAACCTTAATTAAAGTTAAAACCATTTCTATTGTCGTTTAAATTAGCCATGAAATTTTCTTTAAATGTTAATTTTAGTAGTCGTTGCTCTTAATCCAAACCATCTATGCATGTGATTAAGTTTCATTGGTTGATGTAGCATTTTGTAACTCAGGTCTGGCGACCGTATCGGTGAAGGGTGTTACAAGTTACATTGCCTAATAGAGTATAGGTATTAAAAAATGTGTGAATTTTTTTTCCAAATGATGAATAAGTATATGGATAAATATGTGGATCAATGCATTAGGATTTATTATCATTTATGGAAATAAGTAGAAGCATATTTTGGTTTTGTAATCGTTGAGATCTTAAGGAATGACCTAAGGCATTGTGTAACACCTCTAACTCGTATCCGTCACCGGATTAGGGTTACGAAGCATTACTGGACATAGCATGATAGAACGCAAACATTTAACATTCAAATGATATGCATACTACTTAAAATTTAATCATACAGTAACATTAAGATATGGTTGTAAATAACTTCTCTATTGTTATTACATGTACATAACTCATTTTATCATAAAGCAACCGAATTATCTTAGTTAGTGCATATATATATATATAAATATACTAATACATCATAAACTTATAGTTGCATATAACATAAATTTAATACTTGTCCATTTAAGATCAAATTATGTAAAAACGAAAAGCTTATTCATCTTTCCACATAAAAAATATCGTATAATGTAACTACTAAAAATTTCATTTCATAGTCGAATAACGTATCATGAATTTATATAATAAAAATACAAAAATGTATAATCACCACATTATAACTATTCAATATATCAACTTCAATACGACTAAACCTAACCATTCAACTATTTGCCATAATCAAATTCATTTATATCATAGACTATATAACCGAATTTAACCTATCAATTTTTACATACCATTACCGAATATAAATTATACCTATGACCACAACAAAATATGCCCATATTAGACATAAGCATAAACTCCATTTTTATACTTGTACATGCATGCTCATACTGATCTACTTCCAAGTTTATGCTTAAATTCATTACCAAGTAACTAAGCATTTATTTTAGAATCATGCATATAAATCATCCAATACATATCATGATATTATATGCTATCAACAAAACAAGTATCAAATTATATTCAATGGTAAACTCATTCATTTATCGAATTAATCATATAAACTAGCAACTACATTCAACATCCACATTTAAACGTATCATATTCAAATTTTATGTTTAAATCACAAGTCTAAATCATTAGATAAATAAGCATATCAACATTCATTCACCCTTATAATAAGACTAAAGAAACTCATTATTAACAACTATAGGTACATCTTCATACATATATACATATACATATGTACTATTATTCATACAATGCTAAACCCAAATTAAAATATGCTCTAGACATCATTCATTCAAAACTGAACACCACAAGATAACTAAGCCATTTTCGCATGGCTTTAGTATATACACATTTGAATTTAAACAAAGTTCAAACTAGTCTATACATGCCATATTCCAAATTAAGCTTCAACTTATAAAATACCGTAGTTATTTGATAGCGTGAGGAGCTTTACTGACGAATCCCCGAGCTCGTAACAATCTCCAAAATCTATAAAATAAAATTAAACAAAAATACAAAGTAAGCTACCTTAGCTTAGTAAGTCTTAAGCAATACATAAATAAAATATGAATCATATAATTTCTTAAATAAATTTACTGAGCCACAAATACCCTTTATAAATACTATCAAAACGTTTATTAACCTCAAGACCTTTTATTCATAACAATTAAACATGATATAAACTCACAAATTTGTACCTACCATTTGTACATAACCGAATATGTATACTCATCGAATACATATAAATATATACCTTAATATATTCTTTTTTTTATTTACAATCAATCAATGTACTTACCTAATATCAAATAAGAAATAAATAACACATACCCGATTATCATAATTTCATCATCCATTAGTTATTACATTGACAAAGAACTTACTAATCACATATTTTAAAATGATTCACCGGCATGTAGCCTGCTAGGCTTAAAGCCTAATTCAGAACACCGGTATTAAGCCTACTAGATGTAAAGTCTGAAATATTTCACTGCATTAAGCCTGCTAGACGTAAAGTTTGAATTATTTCACTGGCATTAAGCCTGCTAGACGTAAAGTCTGAATTATTTCACTAGCATTAAGCCTGCTAAGTACAGAGCCTGAATAACTCAGATGCAAAATTAATCTTTCATATAATGCTTTATGATTCATATAAATCCTTCTAAAGAAACTCAAATCATATATTCGATCCACATGAAAATATATATATAATTCATAACATTAAGTTTAGCTCAAAGAACTTGTATATTACATTCGAACCTCATATGTATAGTTCAAAACATTAAATTCAGCTCAATGAATTTGTAACCTATATTCGAACCACACACACACACACATATATATATATATATATATATAAATGTATACATCAAATTCGACTCAAGAGATTTTGCAATCTATGTTTGAACCACATACGTATAAGAAATTTATATATTAAATTCAACTCAAGAACTTGAATATATTTATATATATATTTATTCGAACCACATATATATGAAATTATACATCGATTCGATCAAAGAAGTTAAATCTTGCATTCGATTTACATGTCCATGCATATATTCTTCTATTAGTTTCATATCATTGAACTTAAAGTATACTTTAGCTAATATACATGTAATTTATACCTTTAATTTCAACCTACCAAAATCAATTCCTATGTTCGGCTATAATGTAGAAAAATCTCAAAGTTTTATTCCATTTAAATACTTTTAGTTCCAGCTTACTAATGTATGATAGATATATATATATATAAATTCCAATTTGATAACATTTAAATTGCTATTAGACTTACCTCGAATATCGACGGACACAGTCGACTACTCAGCTACTTTCGATCCCCCAATCTAATTCCGTTTTCTTTGTTTCTTGATCTAAACATATTCAAATTTAGCCTTTTTATTCATCAAATCATTCAATTTAATCCAAAAACACAAAAATGGGAAAATTACCATTTTACCCCTGTCATTTTACTCTTTTTGCAATTTAGTTTCTATTGCACAAAACACAAAATACACAAAATTTGCACACACTATGCTAGGGCCGAATGTTCATAAGCTTCATACAAGTCCCCACATTTCATTTATTTCACGTTTTAGTCCCTCAAAAATTTATTTTCACAATTTAGCCCTAATTACTCAATTTCACCAAAAATTCAAAGACAAAACATGTTAATCTTTCACATATCTTTCATATTTCATCATCAACTATCAGAAAGCTCAAGTATTCATCAATGGCATATCTAAAAATCACCATCAAATTCTAAAATTAAAGCATGGGCTAGATAGAACACGAAGCAACGATCACAAAAACATAAAAAATCATAAAAAACCGAAACCAAAACATACCTTAATCAAGCTAAGGAAGTGCCGAAACTTAGGAAGCCATGGATGGTTTCTTCCTTTTCAATATTCGGCTAACAAAGATGAACATATTCATCTTTTTATGACTTATTTTTATTATAATGTTAATATTTACCTTATTACTATATTAACCTTTTAATTATAATTATGTATAACATATATATTAAGGTTAATTTTGTCAAATGCTGCCCACTATCTAACTTTTGGTCTTATTGCATCATAAATCCTCCCATTTAAAAAGACAACAACATTTAGGTGCTTTTAGATTTAACCCTTAAATTTTCATTTTTCGCGATTAAGCCATTTTTATTAAATCGGACACTTAAACGACAAAATTAAAACACGAAAATTTCACACAATCAAATTCACACATAATAAAATCACAAAATAATATTAAGATATTTTTCTGACTCAGATTTGTGGTCTCGAAACCACATGTCTGATTAGGGTCAATATTGGGCTGTTACACATTGTTTGTGTAGCCTAGAGCCTAAACGACCAACCTATATGCTACGTTATCCCTAGTTCCCATGACTTGAGCCTTTAATTATCCTTTCTTGATGAACCTACTTGTTCTAGACCTGAAGCCTAAAGTGAGCTAAAAACTCAACCCTTCATAGTCTTTAATCTTGAAATGCACTATAAATGGATGTCAAGTCACAGACATTGAAGGTTAGGTAGAAACATTTGGAGGTCTTAAAAATGAGTTGAGTGAATAGTAAAGACATGGTTCAATATGGCATGTATAGACTCTTACAAAATGTGCATATAATGAAAAATATGAGCGAATAAAAGCAGTGTGAGGGTCAAAAGCAAAATGAGCAAATAAAAAGCATGGTTACGGATAAAAGCATTGAGAGTGAAAAGAGCAAAAATTGAAAATATGCTAAAAAATGAGAAATAGATTAAGGAGCGTAAAATGAGCTTTTCACTATCATAGTACACAAGTACTCGCTAAGTTGTTTATAATAGCCAATATCAAATCGTTTCTTCCACATTGTTGGAAAGTAAATGAAGGCGAGAGAGAGGAGAAATAATGTGGCGAGCTTAAAGATTACATATTGGGGAATTGGGAGTAATTTCATGTGTCATACTGTTCATAATGCTTGAACCGTTTTGAGTTTATTTTTTCTTTGCAACCATACCAACCCAAGCCTTAGAATGTTACAAGACAAAAAGCCCTATGTGACCTTCGCATCAACATTTATGAAACCAAAACTTGTGAAACTTAATAAGAAATGAATAAGTTAGATCCTATCATGTATAGATTCATCATATCTGCATATCTTGTTTGGATGGGATAATATGAAAAATGAGTTTTATGCATGTTTGTGTGTTTTCTTAAAGACAAACAAAGACTTTAGTGTGGGGGAGTGTGATTTGTCGTAATTTGATATGTGAAATTATGCTTCCCATTACACTTAACGAGCTTGTTTTCAAGAAATTTAAAGGTATTTTTTATGTTTTTAGTTAGTTTTAGTTCTCTGTATTAATAAGTGATTAGTGTGCTTTTTGTGCTACTTTTGAGACCCGAATTGGCCAAATACGTCATAGGAACCCTAACAGTTGATTGATTTTTGTAGGGAGTCAACTGTGACCCGGACATGAATGAAAACATCACTTAGAATGGGGTATCGCGATTTCAAAGCATAGAAGTCGTGATACCCCAGACAATGTTAAAATAAAAAAGATTAAGCTACCAATAGTGGTATAGCGATATCGACCATAAGGTATCTTGATACCCAAAACTCCCAAAGGACCCATATTTCAAAACTGTCAAGGATATCGCAATATGTAACACCCCAAACCTGGCCTAGAAGATAGGCCCGAATCTGGCATTTCATATTGAAGTGTTTTTCGAAAACCATGTTTTCATTAAAAATCCTTCTTGAAATTTCCAACTTTTTGAAATCCTCCACATGAGCAAAATAAATAATCTCATTTGCATGCAGTAAGACTTGAACCTTTGACCTCCTTACCACACCTGTGATGCCACCTCCTTGCCACACCTGTGTCACCACCTTGCCACTGCACCACTGACTCTTTTTGTGTCATGATTTCACAAAAACATTTATAAACCCTTCAAGCTAAGGCCAAGATTTACTTAAGAGCAAAAATAAAATAAAAAATTTCTAAAGCCAGGTTTGAACCCAAGATTTCTCCAACACTCCCAACTCTTCCTAAATCACTTAACCACTGAAGCAGACGTTCATTTATGTCATTTTCTTGAACACATAAGTTTTTATGTGATCTCATGCTCAATACATATTTCCATCTAGGCCCAAATTCGGGCCGTTACACAATACTGAACTATAGGTTTCGTGATATCACTATCGAAAGGAGACAAAAAATTATCGTAGGGGTAGTCCTTATCCAACATGTCCCCTAACCAAAATATAAAGTCTAGAGGCATTTTGGTCCAAAATTTTGGGTTGTAATCAAATGTTAAAAGCCACTTTTGGTTGAGAAGAAAGAGAGAGCTTTTAGTTTAGGGTTTCTTTCATCTTTTTAACTTAGGTTTAGAGTAGTTTTCTTTTGCATAGCTCTAGGTCTTAGTTTATATTTTCTTCTAGTTTTTCTTAGTTCCAAGAGTAGTTAGTTAAGTTAGTTATCACTATAGCTAGGGTTTATTTGCTTGTTCAGCACCTTAAACTCTTTATATTTTCAATTTAATACTTAGTTTTAACATAACTCAATTTCCTTTTAGTTTAATCATTAAAAATCTAATTTTTAAGTGTTCTTTTACATTTCAGTTGCTATCATTTTCATTACTTTCAAGCTTTTTCAAGAAAAGCCCAAGCTTTCTCATTTTATTATGTTTACCTTAGATGCATATTTTGTGTGATTATTGTGTATTTGTTTGCTTCAGTATGATAATGGGTAACTGAATCTGAAGTGAGAGGCTGATGGAAATGTTAGCTAGTTAACTTTTGGTTCAAGGACTAAATTATAAAAATTGAACTAAATCAAATAGACTTCAAAACTTAGGATTGACGCCCCTAAGGGAAATTTAAGATAAGTGAGACCAAGAGGAGATCTTACCGGGCACCAATTTAATATTCTAGGGTTAGTTGGGTGAGGTCGAGAGATAAACCAGACTAATTCTTCTAACTTGGTAAAATTGAGGCCGATAGGTAAAATTGATCAATTTTAGGTGTAACATCCTAAAAATTGGGGGTTACTAGAATTGGGTTTGTGAATCGAGAGAGAGTCATCATGCCTTAATTTTTTAAATTATCTATACATTTTTAGGAAATAAATGAGGTATCGGTTTGTTGGTTAAGTGTTAGTGTAACGTTTCTTGAAACCCAAGTTCAAATCCCTTCTCTCGCATCATTTTTATTATTTTGCGAATTTTGCCTTAAACCCTAGCATGTGACATGCCTTGGTTTTTTAAATAAATATTTCAATTTATATTAAGAATGAGTTATTGGTTTGATGGTTAACATTAGTGAATTTATCATTAAGGACCTAACTTCAATTCCCTTCTCATGCAAATAATTTAATTTTTTTGACAAAAACCCCTTGTTTTAATGTGTGGGCCATCCAAGCCTAGTTAACCTAGGTATAAATATTAATTTTTCACTAATAAACAGCCTTTAATCCTCCTTCTCATTGCCCTAGTCGTTCCTCTCCTCCTCTCCTTCTCTTTGATTTTAATTTTTTTTCCTTTCCTCCATTATTATCGTCGCTCAGGCCTAGTTTTACCATCTTTATTTTTCTTTTTCTTTTTTCCACAAGATCTGTTAACATATTCTCTATTGCTGTCATTTTTCCTCATTAAAATCAGCCCCAAATCTACAATCTTGAACTCCAAGATCAATCCTGAACATTACCAAGAAAGTGTCATTGTCGTTTTCTCTCGACTAGCTTGGGTAAGGTCTCTTCTCTCTTCAATTTATTAATTAATCTTGTCCATTAAAAACCTAAATTTTAAAATCTAGAATTTTGGAGATTTTAAATGATTTCAAAGGTATTTTTCCAAAATTTAATGAGATCTCAAACCATTTTAAAATTTAGCCCCAATTTTGGCCACCATGGGTGGTGGTGTGTGCGCCTATGTGCAATAAAGGGTTGTTTTGTTTCTTGGTTCTTACCTATATTTTTCCAACATTAATTTGAGTTCTTAAACCCTCCTAATCAGATTTTAAACTCATTTCAATTAGGGAAAAACATTCTTAATTGATTGGTCATTTGAATCACACAAATCGTGAAGCGTATGTGCAATTAAGGGTAACTAATTTGTTATTTTGACATAGTTGTTGGGTAAAGGTTATGAATTGATTAAATTAAGGAATTTAATCATTAATTAGTTACTGATTTTCCAGTATATTATTGAATTAGGTGCTGACCCAAACACCCCAAATCATCCATAAATGCGAAGAACGATTGTACGTACGATTTGCATCAATACAGTGTAAGGAATCTAACTAGTTTGGATTCATAAAATAGTTATAATTTCAACGATTGGTTTGAATTCATAAGTGGGTTTTTGGGGCCTGTTTTAATGGTAAATTGATTGAATTTATACTGAATTTTTATTTAGATTCATTTAAGAAATTAGTAAGGAAAATTGGAAGATTCGCTAATGTGTTGAGAGGAAGCAAAAAATAAGGTGTGGGTCCTAAAATTATAAAATTGTTTGAAAATATTAAATATCATGTTATATATGATAAATTAGCTTGCTTATTGAATTATCTTAATAGCCAAATTATTGATTTTGTGAGTGGTCGAACCAGGTATGTTTCGAGCCTTAAAAGATTGACATGTTGGCAAAATTTCTAGTTTGATACTATGGATGTTTGATTGAGTTTGTAATTGTATATTTGAGTTATGAGATATGAGAATGTTTAACTGAATGATATAATGTGTTGAGATATTAAGCTTATGTATGATTTAAATGTATGAGATATTTGCTATATTATGTACTGAAAATGGTGCTATTTATGCACAAAGAAAATCTGTAAAGTATGTGAATTTGAACGATATTGATTGATACCAACACAATGGTAATTTGAAAGATTGGAAAACTGTTTCCATTTACTAAAAGTATGTGATTATTGAGGACATGCTGAGCATGTCAAATGAATGTGAAAAGTATTGAGGTATAATTATGTATGATATTGTGTGACATATTACATATGCAATGGGTTGGGATTTAGTGGTTGACGGAGGAGTTTCGTGGAGTACCGGCGACATATTAAGTCAGCATTATTCGTAGCCAGTGTACTTCACCTGGAGCACCAAGGCGATTGCTGATTTTATCGCGTATTATATGTTAATTGCAATTGTATCGCACTATTTGATATCCGGCAAATTTTCTGCATTATTGATTATTCGGTGGTTTTACCACATCGAGCTATGCTCCAATGTTTTGGAGTTTGGCAGACGGGTTCTGGGGAATTCGTGGTGTGTAGCGGATGGTATGGGTAGGAACCTTTTTGCATTGCATCATGTGTACGACATATTTGAATATTATTGATTTATGTTACGCATTGTATTTGTTGTATTGAATGGTATCATAATTAATGATTGTTCCTCGAATGAATGATGACCTATGCTCATACACCGTTTGACATCATTTGATAATGGCTATGTAATGACATGAAATTCCTATGATGGTTCTGTTTTCTTCTTTTAATGCTAATATGTTTCACTGTATTTGATGTTTTTACCCGTTTAAATAATTATTTGACTCACACTAAGCTTTTCATAAGCTCACCTCCCAATAATGATTAAATTTTCAAGTAAATCTTAAAATTAGGATCTGGCTCGGCATTCAGAGAATCACCTTGGACCTCGAACTATTCTTAATAAGTATTATTAAGACTTTATTGGTTTTGGCTTCTAATTTTTAATTATCTCTGATCTGTGGCTTGGTAACTGTAAACTGAAAAATATATAGGATTTTCCTATATAATTCATTACCTTTTACGTAAATTTGTTGTTAAAACCAAGTAATTGTTTAATAAATTAATGAAATATGTGAAAATATGAAATTAGGACATAGAAATTATTAAAATGTGATTTTATACTTTATTATATAGTTTTCATGCATAAAATGGCTTATTTTATATTAATTTGAGCATATTATATTTTTAAGCTATAAAGTGGGCCATGCATGATTGAATTAAATAATAAAATATAAATTTATATTTAATAATTCATTTTTAATATTTCATTAATAAATTGGGTTTTAATTAATTAAGCAAATTGATTAATTAAAGTGGTTAAATTATATTATTTGGTCCTGTAAACTATCTACTATTTTTGGACAGGTCTGAGAGTTTTCTTCTAATTGCAAAACCGTCCAAATTGGGGACCAAGTCAACCCAATTTTTGGCTGCACATGGATGTCATAAACCATTTTTTGGTTTAATTATACAAAGTCTTTGAAGACTTAAAGAAATCAGAGATTTTCCCGAAGATTTGTTGATGACCGAGTCTTAGTCCTAAGTTGTTGTGGCACTCAAATTGACCAAAAATCAAGGGAAAATCAGCCACCTTTCCTCAATTCATGGCCGGACACTCTTGGAGGAAGTTTCAAAGGATGGGCACTCCTATTTTTAGCAAACTAGCTCCTTTGCCTCACCTATAAATAAGAGTTCATTTCTCACTTTTTTAATCAACCCTCATCCCATCATCTCTCACTCATTCATCATTCTCTCAACTCTTTTAGCTATGTTTCCCCTTCTTCATCCTTGCATAAGGATTTTAGCAATTAAGCCTCTTAAAGAACCCTTGGAGAGCCATCAGCAAAGGAGCAATGCAAAAAAGCGAAGGAGCCTCGTCAGTCAGAGTCTTGGGTGACAGCCACTTTGAATTGGGTTTAATCTTTCTTTTCTTTAATTTAATATAAAGATGTTTGCTATGTGTTCATTGTTCTTGTTTACAACAATGATAGCTTAATTTTATTTAAGCTAGGATGATTATTTTGATTAAATAATATTTATTTGATTCATGCTTATTATGTTTGTGCCTCAATCGATCATGTTTTCAATTAAAATCAAGTTTGTATTTCGTTCATACATTATTGAAATGCACCTGAATTAGCTGAACGATCCTAACCAGGCGACGGCTAGTGGACACATAATTGAAATGTGGATGCTCAATTTAGATCCTAACTCGATTGAATTGTATGTTGCATAACAACTCTAACCAAGCTCTGTTATTTGCATAGTTTTTAGATTTGTGTGATTAAATTGTTTCAAACCTAACATGTCCCTGTTACCTCACACGAATGCTAAGAAACCCTCAGTAAAAAAGGATTAGTAAAATGCTTATTTACTAATTAAAGGATTCCGAAAGGACCTAATGTGGTTTCCAAACTCATGAAAGATTAAGTTTCCATGGAATGTTTTTCCAAATGTTATTAAGCATGTTGATAATAAATTGAGTTTAATTAAAGTAATTGTCCTAGTTTATTTATGTTATAATTGTTGCAAATTGTGTTTAATGTTACTAAAATCTATTTTATTCATATAGTTTGCATACTTAGGATAATTTGCATTAGGGATCATTGCATTTAGTTTAATATATTTTAATCACCACTTCTCAACAATATTGTGTTTCTTTTTTACCAAATTGTTAATATAAATTTACAAATTAAGTGACTTAGCACAAATACAATCCTTGTGGAGACGATAACTCGAAACTTACTTATTACTTGATAACAATTGTGTACACTTGCACAAACCCCAACGTTATAAGTTTTTGGCACCGTTGTTGGGGATTGTCAACTGTTGCCATAGTCATTTTTTTCGTGAAACTATTTATTTTCAATTTGATTTATTTCTAACATTACTAACTTATTCTTTTTAATTTTTTTGATTTTCTTTTCAGGTGTTTATGAGCAAAGATCGAATTATCGATTTACTCCCTATAACCCTGAAATTGAGTAAAATCTCAGACAAAGAAGACGTGAACGAATAGCTCAAAGACAAGTCAAGATGGACCTTGGAAATCAAAATCAAGACCAAGGTAATGAAGTCGACTATGTACGAAATCCTATCCTCATTGTCAATGATAGGGATCGATGCAATAGACAATATGCTGTGCCACTTTTCAGTGAGTTAAACCCAAGAATTAGAAGGCCAAATATTGAGGCAACCCAGCTTGAATTGCAACCAGTGATGTTTCAAATGCTACAAACGGTGGGCCAATTTAGTGGTATGCTCTCGGAAGATCCACACCTCCACCTTCGATTGTTTATGAAGGTGAGTGATTCATTCAAGATAGCCAATGTGACTGAAGACGCGCTGAGGTTGAAGATGTTTCCGTACTCGTTTCGAGATCGAGCATGAGTATGACTCAATTCATTTCCACCAAGTTTCATATCTACATGGCAAGAATTAGCAGAGAGATTTTTGGTTAAGTATTTCCCGCCTAGCAAAAACGCTAAGTTGAGGAACGAGATCACAACTTTCCAAAAATTGGATGACGAGTCTTTGTCTGAGGCTTGGGAGCGGTTCAAGGAGTTACTTCGTAAATGTCCGCATCATGGGATTCCTCACTGTATTCAATTGGAGACATTCTATAATGGTCTCAATGCACATACAAGATTGATGGTAGATGCTTCCGTAAATAGTGTAATTTTTTCTAAGTCTTATAATGAGGCTTATGAGATCATCGAGAGGATTGTCAGTAATAACTATCAGTAGCCAATAAATCGAATAGATTTAGGAAGACACGTAGCTGGAGTTCATGAAGTTGACTCTCTCACTTCATTATCAGCTCAGGTATCATCTATTTCCTCTATGTTAAAACAGTTAACCGCTAATAGTACTAACAATTTTGCAGCTCAGGCACCAAGTCTGTTTGTAATATTTTTCTATGTGTACTGTGGGAAAGGTCATTCTTTTGAGACTTGTCCATCAAATCCTGAGTCAGTGTACTATATGGGCAACCAATATCAAAATAAGAATGCAAAAGGACCCAGTCCAACTTCTACAATCCTTCATGGCGTAATCATCCTAACTTTTCTTGGAGCAACCAAGGAAATAGACCGAACAATATAGCAAATACCCAACCAATCTCAAGAGTTTAATCAGCAAGCTCTCAAACCACCTCAAACTGAGGCATCAAACAGTTTGGAGAACTTGTTGAAAGCGTACATGGCAAAGAATGACGCTTTGATCCAAAGCCAAGTAGCAACACTGAAAAATTTGGAAAACTGAATGGGTCAGTTGGCTACGGAGCTTCGTAATAGACTGCAAGGAACCTTACCGAGCAATACTGAGAATCTAAGAAATTTGGGTAAAGAATATACCAAGGTAGTGGCATTGCGAAGTGGTAAGACTCTTGAACCCCGATTGATTGATGTCGAAGATGAGCACGTTGAAAACGAGAAAAGTCAACCAAATGTTGAAGGTCATACACCAAAGGAATCAGAATCTACAAATTCTGACAAGGTAAACCCTAACTTAGTGAATTTAGATATTTTAACATCTTCTTTGGATGCAGATTTACCTACTAAGAAAAGTTGTCCGGTTCAACCGAAAGTTCCATCACCTCCATATCCGCAAAGATTGCAGCAACACAAATAGAAACAGGAGGTGCAATTCAAGAAGTTTTTGGATGTTCTAAAGCAGATACATATGAATAGTCCGTTGGTGGAGGCTTTAGAACAAATGCCAAATTATGTGAAGTTTATGAAGGATATACTGTCCAAGAAGAAATGACTGAATGAGTATGAGATTGTTGCCTTGACAAAAGAGTGCAATGCGTTCCTGTAGAACAAACTGCCACCGAAATTAAAAGACCCAAGAAGCTTTACTATACCCTGTAACAGTGGTAAATCTTATTGTGGTAAAGCTTTGTGTGACTTAGGAGCGAGTATCAACTTGATGGCTAAGTCTATTTTCAAGATGTTAGGGATAGGTGAAGTAAGACCTACAACTGTGATGCTTCAGCTAGCAGATCGATCGTTAGCATATCCCGAAGGAAAGATCGATGATGTTTTGGTAAGAGTCGATAAATTTATTTTTCTGCTGGTTTCATTATTTTAGATTTTGAAGCAGATAAGGAAGTGTTAATTATCCTTGGGAGACCTTTCCTAGCCACGGGGAGCATGTAACTTTTAACATTCTTAAAGCGATGAAATTTCCCGATCCGACAGAGGAGTGTTCAGTTATGGAAGAGATAGAAACCAAGGTTTTGAATAAAATTTTGAAGAAGATCCATTGGAGAAAGCCTTAGATCTTGACCCTTTGGAGGATGAACAAAGTGAAGAAAACATGGCTTTGATGGAAGCCAATTTGGGAAATTTTATTCAATCCACACAGTTTGAACTGTTGGATTTAGAAGTTAGAGAATTTGTGCAACCCAAGTTGTCAATCAAAGAACCACCTACACTCGAACTAAAGGTACTTCCTTTCCATTTGAAATATGTTTATTTAGGTGATTATTCTACTTTTCCATTGATTATTTCAGCAGAACTAACGAAAGATCAAGAGGCAGAATTGATTGTTGTTTTAAAAAAAATTAAGAAAGAAATTGGTTGGACCATAGTTGACATTCGAGGTATAAGCCCTTCTTTTTGCATGAATAAAATCATTTTAAAAGAAGGTGAAAGAGCTCGAATTGATGGGCAAATGAGGCTCAATCCTATTATGAAAGAAGTTGTGAGAAAGGAAGTGATCAAATTGTTAGATGCGGAAATCATCTATCCTATGTCAGATAGTTCATGGGTAAGTTCGGTACAGTATGTGCCGAAGAAAGGTGGAATCACGATTGTTGAAAATGAGCGTAACAAGTTAGTTCCAATGAGAATTGTTACTGGTTGAAGAATTTGTATTGATTACAGAAAGTTGAATAAATCCATTCGGAAGGACCATTTTCTGGATCAGATGTTAGATCCTAAGGTAGTTGTAATGCCCCAAAATTTTTAATTCTTGTTTTTGTGTTTATATGATATAAGTACTTGTCTGCTTCAATGGTTAAGTGCTCTGGGTGTGTGTGGGAGGTTCCAAGTTCAAGCCATGACTTGGGCAAATTCTAGTACTTTTATAAATAAAGCCTTAACCTGGCCTAAATGGATTAAGTTTAATAGTTGGTAATAAAATAACATAATGGGTTTGTTGGTCTAGTGGTTAAATGGAGTGTTTGATTGCATGAGGTCTTATGTTCGAATCCATGTTGGAGGGTAGGCGTTATTTTTGAGCAATGATGGACAAGTATTTCGGCAGAGTGGGATTCTGGAGTGGTTGTAGGTTAGTAGGATTAGTGGGAGAAAATTTAGGGATATGGGGCAGCTATCGATATCATCCAAGTTTCTATTTCGTTTTTACTTTTCCCAAATTTCGGCATTCTCCTCTTTTCCCCAATTTTTCCGTCGTCCTATTCTTCTTTGCTTTGCCGAATTTTTGCTCCCTAGTCCACCCTTTCCGTTTGATTTTTCTACTAGCCCACTTTTCGTCCAGCAATTGTATACACTAGCTCTATAACTATCTGACTGCCTTTATTTTATAGTTTCTTAGCTAGTTCCTAAAAAGGATGGTTTTGGCTCTCTTGGTTTTGGCAAAAATCAAAAATCAGTTACGGCTTCACAAGCTTAGAAATTCTAGTTCGTTACCGGTAAATGTTTAGGTTCATTATCAATTTTGATGTAGACGATTTTCAGTTGTGAGTTTTCTTTAGTGATCTAAATTGGGATATAATTATTTATTTTTTAGGTCTTGAAGTTCTTGGGAGCGTATTAGCATCAAACAAAACCAGGTGTGTACCCAAAACACAAAAATAAGAGATTCGGTGAAAAGTCAGCAGTAGGCTAACTTTGAAAAATCACCATAAATTGTGGAAAATGAATTAGAGGATGAAAAAAACGGAATTAAAGATATTTGAGTCTAGTTTCTCATAGAAGAAACGAAGTAGCAAAAGAATTTCATATTATGAGATATTTGAATTTTAGTGAGACAGGGTCAGAATGATTTCGGAATTCCCTTTCCTGAATTTGGAAAATTATCAAAAATTGGAGAAAAATAATTATGGGTTAGAATTTATATGTTTAAAATCCTGAATGAGTTTATTTTCAAGAGAAATAAGCGAAAACATCATCCGAATTCTGTACAAAAATTTACTTGATTTTTAGTGCAAAAAGGTCGAAACTGTCAAACAGCAGAATAGGGGAAACTTTAAAGAATAAACTATACTTATTGGCTAAACCAAAAATTCTAAAAATTTTATGGTAAGAAGATATATGAGTCTAGTTTCAAGGAAAATTTGTGAATCTTAATTCGAAAATCTGTAGCTTAAGATACAAATCATTTAGTAACAGTAACTCAAGTAGACAGCTTTGAAGGATCATATAAATAAATAGTGGAAACACATATGAATAATTTCCTAGCACGGGTTACATTAAAATGGATCACGAGGCCAAGGCCAATTTGGTTTATGTGGGCCACACAGGCATGTGAGCCCACACGGGCAAACATCATGGGCTTGTAGGCCCATTTTCACTGTTTGACTGATAAGGTTGCACGGGTCGCCCAAGTCGACAGTGAACCTACTGTAGGGTCGGTAAGTTTACCTAGACCCCTAATTGACTGAAATGACTGTATGACTGATATGATTAAGCATGATGATGCCCCACTAATTTGATATTGTATGTCCTATTTACATGCATGATATTATGTTATAGCTTGTCATATTTATATATTGCATTGCATTGGGTTGGGGGATTATATTGTTCGGAGGAACTGTACTGAAAGGCCTCAAGCCTAATTTACTGGTAGCTCAGCTGCAAACTACTGTCTAGTGCCACATTCGATACTACTTGGAGTGTAGGGATGGATGGGTTAATTATATCCCCACATGGACTCTAGGGTTGGACGGAGATGATGTGTAGAGGTTGGATGGGTAGGATTTTTGTGACTGTATATATGTTACTGCTACTGATACTGTGATGGGCTAAAGCCCTACTGCATGACTGTTTTTGTGCTGAGATGGGCTAAGGCCCAAACTAGACTGATACTGATACTGAAAAGGGCTTAAGCCAAGACTGTGATTATTTGTTTACTGTCTGTTCATTTGTATAGGGATTACACACTGAGTTTACATAAACTCACCCCTTCTATTTAATTTGTACAGGTAATCCTCAGATATAGGTGGATTAGTGTGGCGGAAGACTCATTGGTGGCCACACGACTTCATTTACATTGTTTATTACCTATTTATGATTTTACTTTTATTTGGGAGTATTTTGCTGTAATTATGGCCTTTACAGATTTTGGTTTAAATTTGGTTTTTATACAGTTTTATGATTTAAATCTGCTAGTGTTAGGTAAAACTCAGGTTTTCAAATGAAATTAATGTTTTATCAAAAATACCACGAATACGCAAACTGTTTAAAAGCTTCCGCAAGAAAAAAAATGTTTTGAAATTGAATAATGATTTGTAAATGAATAATAATTTAGAAACGAACGATACGATTTGAAATTAATATAAGGTAATGAAGAAAATGGTTAAATAGCAAAGGGAATTTAGTGATGACATATTTTTCAAAAAGCATTACCCTGTGACATCGTCAGATTCGACCATAACGTCTAGGTGGGGTTTGGGGTGTTACATTTAGTGGTATGAGCAGGGTTGTAAAATTCAGCTTTGGATGTGGGTTTTTTAAGACGTGATTTTTGATAACTGATTTTTAAATATTTTTACTGAAAGTGTGGTACATCGAGTCTCCGGGGCCGATATAGTAAGTTTTCTGAAACTGTGAATTGTTTAAATTGAAACTGAAATTGTCTTTGATATTATATCCTGAAACTGCTATAGGTAGTATATACTGAGACTATTATAGATAGACTATACTGAAAACACTTAAAATAGTGTATACTGAGACTGTAGTAAAAGTGATAGACATTGATTGACACTACGATAGATGAAATAAACTTTACACTTTTGATACTATTTTCATAAAATATCTGTTAATAAACACTAGAACTGTAAATTGATGCATAAAACTGTTAATATCGATAAAATGCAATTAGACAATGAGCACCAGAGGTACTCGCGGAAGGGGTACTAGAGGCCAAGGTAAAAGTTGTAGAGGGGCTCGAGCTAAGTACTTGTCATCGGACAGTCTACCAAATTTGGATACGACTGAGACGTCAGTGTCACCTGCTACTGAAACTGGGTCTCAAGATCGCATGGCTGGGGACGATGCATTGTCCTAGCCTATGCTAAGGATTTTAGAGAGAGTCGGTGGGCCTAATATTGGATTTGGGGGTCGAGGGTCAGTTACGGAATGACCTCGGTCTAATAGAGCTGAGCTCTTCAGGGGTGTCACTGGGGTCACCCTAATGTGGCCGAGTATGAGGCCGAGTTTTTGAGACTGAGCCGCTATGCGCGAGGTATGGTGGCATCTGAGTATGAGCGATGTGTCAGCTTTGAGGATGGCTTCAGAGATAATTTGAGAGTTCTGATAGCCCCGCAGGGGAAGTGAGTTCTTTCTGCCCAGGTCGAGAAGGCAAAAATCGTCGAGGAGGATATGGAGGTAGACATGATTGGAGAACGTCAGAACTACTTATCTAATGTGATCTCTGCATTAGTGGCGGAGAAATTAGTTCGTAAGGGATGTGAGGCATTCTTGGCCTCTGTAAGTGTTTTGAATTTTAGGGACTCTATAGTTAAGGATATCAAAACGGTAAAGGATGTTCTGGACGTCTTTCTTGATGAGCTATCTGGTTTACCTCTGAATTGTAAAGTGGAGTTTGGGATAGAGCTCCTTCCTGGTACAGCTCCGGTGTCCATCGTGGGTTCATCTGCCCTAGTGTGTCTCCGTGGGGAGCACCGATTCTGTTTGTAAAGAAAAAGGATGGAACGGTACGTATGTGCATCGACTACAGGTAGTTAAATAAATTGACCATTAAGAATAAATATCCCTTACCGAGGATAGATGATTTGTTTGACCAATTTCGAGGAGCTTCGGTTTTCTCTATGATTGACCTTCAATCTGGATATCATCAATTAAGGGTTAAGGAGGCTGATGTTCATAAGAAGGCGTTTAAGACTCGTTATGGTCACTATGAGTTCCTAGTGATACCATTCGGACTGACTAATGCATCGGTAGCTTTCATAGATTTAATGAATCGAGTGTTCCAGCCTTATCTGGATTGGTTTGTAGTGGTACTCATCGATGACATACTGGTTTACTTGAGGACTGAGGATGAGCATGATGAGCACATTCGAGTCGTTCTTCAGACTGTGAGGGAAAAACAACTCTATGCTAAGTTTAGTAAGTGCGGGTTCTGGCTGCGTGAAGAGACATTTCTTGGTCATGTAGTTTCAACTAAGAGGATTCATGTTAATCCTCGAAAGAATGAGGCTGTGTTGGAGTGAAAGTAGCCTAGGAACGTGTTTGAGATCCGTAATTTTCGGGGACTGTCGGGTTATTATCGATGATTTGTAGAGGGTTTTCCATTGATTGCAGCATTCTTGACTAAGCTGCTACATAAGGGCCGTTTAACTGGACTGATGAACAGTAAGAGAGCTTTGAGAAAGTCAAGACTGTACTTACTGATGCCCCTATTCTAATTCAGCCAGAGTTTGGAAGGAGTTTACTATTTACAGCGATGCATCACATGTCAGTTTAGGATATGTGTTGATGTAAGAGGGTAAAGTGGTAGCGTACGTGTCTCATCAGCTTAAGACTCATGAGGTGAATTATCCAACGCATGACATGGAGTTGGCCGCAGTAGTATTCGCACTGAAAATCTGGAGGCATTACTTGTATGGTGAGAAGTGTATCATTTAAACTGATCACAAAAGCCTCAAGTACCTCTTCACTCAGAAGAAGCTGAATCTTAGGCAGCGTAGGTGGATTGAGCTACTTAAGGACAATGACTATACTATTAAATACCACCTTGGTAAGGCCAATGTGGTGGCCGACGCACTAAGCCGTAGAGCTATAACTGACCTAAGGGCAATATTTACTTGCCTCAGTTTCTTTGATGGTAGTAGTCTGTTGGTCGAACTACAAGTTAAACCACGTGGATAGAGCAGATTAAGGGTAAGCAAAAAGAGGATGAGTTGTTGGGACTTCATTTCCGACAAGTTGAGAGTGGGCATATTGAGATTTTGGACTGAATAGCGAAGGGGTACTCTATTTTTGTGAGAGAATCTATGTACCGAAAGATACTGAATTGAGGCAGTCTATACTGCGAGAGGCGCATAGTAGCCTTTATGCTATGCATCCTGGCATAAATAAGATATACCACGACCTTCGTGAGTTGTACTGGTGGCCAAGTCTTAAGCGAGAGGTTACAGAATTTGTGGCTAAGTGTCTGACATGCCAACAGGTTAAGGCTGAGCATCAATTACCTTCGGGTTTGTTGTAGCCAGTCAAGATTTCACTTTGGAAGTGGGAAAAAGTGACTATGGACTTTGTTAGTGGGTTACCCCACACATCTATTAAGAAGGATTCTATATGGGTCATCGTAGATCGATTAACCAAGTCTACCCACTTTATACCGGTTCGTACTGACTACCCTTCGTAGAAGCTGGCTAAACTGTATATGTCTAAGATAGTAAGACTGCATGGGGTACCAGTTTCGATAATATCTGATAGGGATCCTCGCTTCACATCTAGATTCTAGAAGAAGCTGTATGAAGCTCTGGGTACAAGATTGGACTTCAGTACTGCGTTCCATCCTTAGACTGACAGTCAATCAGAGAGGGCGATTTAGATACTGGATGATATGTTAAGAAGTTGTGTGATTGATTTCCGAGGCAGTTGGGAGGATTACTTGCCGCTAGCAGAGCTTGCTTATAACAACAGCTATCAGTCTAGTATCCAAATGGCACCTTACAAGGCTTTATATGGTCGTAGGTGTCGTACACCTTCATGTTGGACTGAGTTGGCCGAGCGGCGTGTTCTGGGCCCTGAACTAGTTTCTGATACTGAGGATAAAGTTACATTGATTCGGGACCGATTGAAAGCTGAATCTGATAGGTAGAAGTCCTACGTCGATCTGAAGCATTGAGACATTGAGTATTCTGTGGGGGATTTCATTTTTCTCAAGGTCTCGCCATAGAAGAAGGTACTGAAGTTTGGTCGTAAGGGTAAGTTGAGCCCTAGGTTTATTGGGCCTTACCGCATACCGAAACGTGTGGGACCAGTTGCCTACCAGTTGGAGTTACCTCCAGAAATGGATTGGATTCACGACATGTTCCTCGTCTCTATGTTGAGGCGTTATCGCTCTGATCTCACGCATATTGTTCCTATTGAGGAGATCGAGGTTAGGCCAGATTTGACCTTTGAGGAGGAGCCAGTTCAGATTTTGGAGCGTGATGTAAAGGTTCTAAGAAGGAAATCCATCCCACTGGTTAAGGTTCTTTGGCATAACTATAGCTCTGAAGAGGTCACATGGGAGTTTAAAGATGCGAGGCGACAGCAGTATCCTCATCTGTTCTGATCAGGTAAAATTTCGAGACAGAAATTTTTTTAAGGGGGTTAGAATTGTAACGCCCCAAAATTTTTAATTCTTGTTTTTGTTTTTATATGACATAAGTACTTTTCTACTTCAATGGTTAAGTGCTCTGGGTGAGTGTGGGAGGTCCCAAGTTCAAGCCATGACTTGGGCAAATTTTAGTATTTTTACAAATAAAGCCTTAACCTGGCCTAAAGGGCTTAAGTTTAATAGTTGGTAATAAAATAACAAAATGGGCCTGTTGGTCTAACGTTTAAGTGGAGTGCTTGATTGCATGAGGTCTTGAGTTCGAATCCATGCTAGAGGGTAGGCGTTATTTTTGCGCAATGATGGACAAGTATTTCGGCAGAGTGTGATTCTGGAGTGGTTGTAGGTTAGTAGGATTAGTGGAGAAAATTTAGGGATATGGGGTAGCTATCGGTATCATCTAAGTTTCTATTTGGTCTCTATTTCCCAAATTTCGACATTCTTCTCTTTTCCTTAATTTTTTGGCCGTCCTATTCTTCTTTGCTTTGCCGAATTTTTGCTCCCTAGTCCACCCTCTCTGTTTGATTTTTTTCTACTATCCCACTTTCTAGCTAGCAATTGTATACACTCGTTCTATAAGTATCTGACTGCCTTTATTTTATAGTGTCTCAGCTAGTTCCTAAAAAGGATGGTTTTGGCTCTCTTGGTTTAGGCAAAAATCAGAAATCAGTTGCGGCTTCACAAGCAAATTGAGCGTTAGAAATTTCGGTTCGCTGTCGTTAAGTGTTTAAGTTTGCTATCGATTTTGATGTAGGCGATTTTCAGTTGTGAGTTTTCGTTAGTCATCTAAATTGGGCTCTAATTATTTATTTTTAGGTATTGGAGTGCTTGGGAGCGTATTAACATCAAACAAAACTAGGTGTGTACCCGAAACACAAAAATAAGGGATTCGGCGAAAAGTCGAAATTGCTTACTGTCAAGACAGCAGCAGTAGGGTAATTTTGAAAAATCATCATAAATTATGGAAAACGAATTAGAGAATGAAAAAATATGGATTAAAGCTATTTGAGTCTAGTTTCTCATAGAAGAAAAGAAGTAGCAAAAGAATTTCATATTATGAGATATTTGAATTTTAGTGACACAGGGTTAGAATGATTTCGAAATCCCCTTTCCTAACTTTGGAAAATTATCAAAAATTGAGAAAAATAATTATTGGTTAGAATTTATATGTTTAAAATCTTGAATGAGTCTATTTTCAAGAGAATTAAACAAGAACATCATATGAATTACATGCGAGAATATAATTAACTTTTAGTGCGAAAAGGTCGAAATTATTAGATAGAAAAATAGGGAAACTTTAAAGAATAAAATGTAATTATTGGCTAAACCAAAAATTTGAAAATTTTATGGTAAGAATATATATGAGTCTAGTTTTAGGGAAAATTTGCGGATCTTAATTCGAAATTCTGTAGCTTAAGATACAAATAATTTAGTAACAGTAACTCAAGTAGACAGCTTTGAAGGATCATATAAGTAAATAGTGTAACACATATGAATAATTACCTAGCACGGGTTACATTAAAATGGATCACGAGCCCGAGGCCAATTTGGGTCAAGTGGGCCACACCGGCGTGTGGGCCCACACGGGCAAACATCATGGGCTTGTAGGCCCATTTTCACTGTTTGACTGATAAGGTTGCACGGGTTGCCCAAGTCAACTGTGAACCTACTGTAGGGTCGGTAAGTTTACCTAGACCCCTAATTGACTAAAATGACTGTATGACTAATATGATTAAGCATGATGATGTCCCACTGATTTGATACTATATGCCCTGTTTACATGCGTGATATTATGTTATAGCATGTCATATTTATATTGCATTGCATTGGGTTAGGGGATTATATTGTTCGGAGGAACTAAACTGAAAGGCCTCGAGCCTAATTTACTGGTAGCTCAACTGTAAACTACTGTCTAGTGCCGCATTCGATACTACTTGGCGTGTAGGGATGGGTGGGTTGATTATATCCCCATATGAAGTGTAGGGTTAGACAGAGATGGTGTGTAGAGGCTGGATGGGTAGGATTTTTGTGACTGCATATATGTTACTACTACTGATACTGTGATGGGCTAAAGCCCTACTGCATGACTATTTTTGTACTGAGATGGACTAAGGCTCAAACTGGACTGATACTGATACTGAAAAGGGCTTAAGCCTAGACTGTGATTATCTGTTTACTGTATGTTCATTTGTATGGGGATTACACACTGATTTTACGTAAACTTACCCCTTCTATTTAATCTGTACAGGTAATCCCCAAATATAGGCGGATCAGTGCGGCAGAGGACTTATTGGTGGCCACACGACTTCTTTTACACTGTTTATTACCTATTTATGATTTTACTTTTATTTGGGAGTATTTTTCTGTAATTATGGCCTTTAAGGATTTTGGTTTAAATTTGGTTTTTATACGTTTTTATGATTTAAGTCTACTAGTGTTAGGGAAAACTCAGGTTTTCAAATGAAATTAATATTTTATCAAAAATACCACAAATATGCAAACTGTTTAAAAGCTTCTGCAAAAAAAAGTGTTTTGAAATTGAATAACGATTTGTAAATGAATAATGTTTTGGAAACGAATGACACGATTTGAAATTAACATAAGGTAATGAAAAAATGGTTAAATAGAAAAGGGAATTTAGCGACCACATATTTTTCGAAAAGCACTACCTTATGACATCGTCAGATTCGGCCATAACGTCTAGGTCGGGTTTGGGGTGTTACGGTAGTCATGCGATTCCTACATAAGCATGTGTTCACACGATTTGGGACACCAAGAGCTATTATTAGTGATGAAGGTTCACTTTGTGAACAAATAGCTTAAGTGGTTGCTTGACAAATATGATGTGAAGCACAAGATTGCTACTGTCTATCACCCCAAGTCCAATGGGCAAGTTGAAAGAGTGAACCGTGAAATCAAAGGTATCCTTGAAAAGGTAGTATGGCCTAGCAGAAAAGATTGGTCTCGAAGGCTCGATGATGCATTATGGGCTTATCAAACAACATTTAAGACTCCGTTAGGAATGACTCCTTATCGGTTAATCTTTGGAAAGGCGTGTCATTTGTCATTAGAGTTGGAGAATAAAGCTCACTGGGCTTTGAAAGAGTTAAATTTTGATCTAAAGTAGGCCGATGAGAGAAAGATGTTACAACTGGATGAGTTGGAAGAGTTGAGGTTGTTTTCCTATGAGAATGCGAAAATGTGTAAAGAAAGATCAAAGAGATGGCATGATACTTATATACAACTTCGCAAGTTTAAAGAAGGTCAGAAGGTGTTGTTGTTTAATTCAAGGCTGAAGTTATTTCCTGGGAGGCTGAAATCCCGATGGAAAGGACCCTATACCATCTACCGAGTTTTTCCTTTTGGAGCTATTGAATTATATGACAATTACGGAGGTACGTTTAAAGTTAATGGTCAACGTCTCAAACATTAATGGGATGGTGAAGTTGAGCGAATTGAATCCTTACTCAAATTAGCAGACCTTCAATTTTTTCATGAATTCATTGTATAAATAAATAATTAATTAGAACTTATTTTCTTAATTTATTACATTTAATTAATTCTGTCTAAGGAGATTAGAACTTAAGCGGGACCGCTGTGACCCCCCAACCTTTCTTGGGAATTAATTTAATGTAATTTGTTAAGAAGAAATTTTCTAATTAAAATTTTTAAGTTTCATTTTGTTCAGTTTAAATTTTATTTTTTTATGTTAATAAAGGGGGTCAATTTTGGCCCAAGTACTAATCAGTTTTTTTTCAGATACAGTCTGAGTATGAGGCCCAAGACAGCAAAAATGAGGGAAAAAATTAGGCCTTGCCATCACACCCAAGTAACTTTAATAAACTCTGTCGAATTTTTGGGAAAGTACCATGTCTCGCAAAAGAACTAGATCGTCAAAGACTACTCTTGAAAATCGGATTGTGGTTGGTGAAGAAGTGAAAGAGCGATTTGATTCAATTTTCAAGCATCAACCTATGATGCCAGAAAAATTTTTTAATCTGAAGAGCAATGATGTGATGGTTGTTCCAGTGCAAATTAGAAAGATAATCAATACTCTCAAATGGGAACGATTCTGTAATGCTCGTTCACTTCCCGATGATGAACTAGTTCGAGAATTCTATGCTAGTTTGACTACGTAAAATGCTACTAAAGTCATTGTTCGAAAGAAAAATGTACCTTTTACTTCTAAGTCCATCAATGATTTTTTTAATTTACCTGATGTTGAAGAAGATGAGTACTACCCTATGATGAGCAATATCAATTGGGATTTTTTTTCAACAAGTGCTTGATGTTGTGACAAATCTGGGATCCCAATGGATTATAAGAAAGTATGGGAGCCATTCTTGTCGAAGAGAATACTTGAAACCAGTAGCAAAGGTATGGTTTTATTTTGTTAGCTACAGTTTTATTCCTATCTCACACAGTTCCACCATCTCGATGGAACGGATGCTCTTGTTATATGCAATCTTGACAAAAAAATCCATTAATGTTGGAAAAATTATCCTCAAAGAGATTCATGATTGTGCTAAAAAGAAGGTAGGAAGTGCTTATTTCCCATCATTAATCACTTCACTTTGCTTAAGGGCCCGTGTTAAAACACAAGCAAATCTGAAGGGGCAGTATGTTCAAGGGTGTATTACAAGTCATGATCTTGAAAGGTTGGTAGAAAGAGTGCATGAGTTGAACCAATGTGAGCAAGAGAAACTAATTGAGCCAGAAACCGAAGAGTCAACAAATAAAACAAAAACTGAAGAAGAAGAATCTGATAATGAACCAAATAGTCCTCAACCAACTGAAGGAGCTGAAAACCCTGAACCTAGGGTTGAGCCAGAAGAAGAACCAATCAAGCTAAGTGTTGAACCTGAATTTACAACTCCCATGCCAACTTCTGCAAGTACTTCAAGGAAATCAGAGTTGTCAATTTTGATGGATATGTGCAAGTTCATGCACAATCAGCAACAAACTTACTGGAAATATGCAAAAATTAGAGATGATTCAATTCGAAATACTTTTAAGAATATCTCTAATACTTTTGTTCCTGAGTTCCTAGATGCTATCTTTGAGACATGGACGGAAGAGACTGACGATGCAACCGAAGATGGAGCTAAAGAAGACAAGGGGAATAAGTCAGAAAAATAAAATGAGGGATTCTTGTCTTGTTATTTATTTAATTATTTTTAGATCTTTAGGAATTTATTTCTTTAGTAATTAGGATTTAATTTTTGCAAAATAAAACATAGCAAGCATGAATAAATACTTCTTTAGAAAGAAAAAGGTTAAGTGATGTGGCAATGGGAATAAACATGTCTAGGATTGGGTTATTAGGAAAGACTTGGTATTTAAGCAGTCTTAATGACTCACCTCTCTTTCTTTACAACCCTACCTGGTGTTCAGTTTTCATTCATTACTTTATTCTCGCAATGAGGACATTGCTTCTTTTTAAATGGGGGTAAGGAAAATAATTGCTCGAAATTTTTAAAATTTTCAAGTATGTTTCAAATCATTCTTTCATAAGTATGTCTTAATAAATGAATGTTTAGAAATTTTCTTTTTAATAAGATAGCTTGTATGCAAGCATGAATGATGATTTTATCTGAGTGATTGTATGCTATCATGAAAAATGGAATGTTTTTATGATCTTAGTCTTAGGTAATGTTTGCCATGAAAACTTAGTTTCTCTTGAGATTAGACATGCATGAAGGTTTATATCTTTAGAATTGACTTAGTAACTTTCTTAAGGTGAAATCCTAGGGGACATAAAAATCTAAAATGATATAGGCACCATTTTTTTTTTTGGATCGTTTGAGCCTTTTCAAGCACACCTTATGATATTAGACCCTTGAAACTATAATTTTGAGCTTAAAGGTCTATTCATTGTAATAAACCTACATTATAAGCCAGTACCATCTTTTTAAAATTATCCTTATTTTGTGTGCCTATCTTAACTAAAGTTGTCTTGGGAATCAACATTTGAGGAAATTTTCATAAAGATGTATGTGCTCATGCTTAAAAAAAAAACAACAAAGACAAAGAAAGAGTGAAGAAAAATTTGCTCAATCTCCAAAAAGAAAATGTATGAGTATGAGTTCAAAATAAGTTTGGGAGAGTTCCAAAGGTTCATTTGAAGAAAAAGGTTAAATTTCGAGAAATCCAAGACAAGTTAAAGGTTAAGATTTTGAAACTGAAATGTCCCATCTCTTCAAATCCCTACCTTTAACCGAGCCCCGTTACAACCTTATGAAAGGCCTATTGATTTGATAATTATATCACCTACATTAGTGGAGAGAAAGTATTAAGTCCAACATATGAAGATCATAACTAAGCCTTATGATTGTTTTGCTTGATTGATGAGAAATCGAATGAAAAATATTATCTATGGTTGTGATATACATGCAAACTATGATTCATGTTGGCATATCTTGAAACTTAGAATAAAATTTTCAAAATGTTTGTATATGAGTTACTTGTTAATAAAGAAGGTCTATGAGCATGAATTTATTAATGCATGATTATGAGACAAAGATTTGATGCTACTTACACTCTTAGCAAAATTTGCCTTAGCAAGACATTGTGCTATGCATGAACATTACTCGGGACGAGCAATGATTTAAGTTTGGGGGTATGTAAACTGAAAAAAATATATAGGATTTTTCCCATATAATTCATTATCTTTTTACTTAAATTTGTTGTTAAAACCAAGTAATTGTTTAATAAATTAATGAAATATACGAAAATATGAAATTAGGACATAGAAATTATTAAAATGTGATTTTATACTTTATTATATAGTTTTCATGCATAAAATGGCTTATTTTATATTAATTTGAGCATACTATATTTTTGAGCTATAAAGTGGGCCATGCATAATTAAATTAAATAATAAAATATAAATTTATATTAATATTTCATTTTTAATATTTCATTAATAAATTGGTTTTTAATTAATTAAGTAAATTGATTAATTAAAGTGGTTAAATTATATTATTTGGTACTCTAAACTATCTATTATTTTTGGACAGGTCTGAGAGTTTTCTTCTAATTGCAAAATCGTCCAAATTGGGGACCAAGTCAATCCAATTTTCGGCTGCACATGGATGTCATAAACCATTTCTTTTGATTTAATTATACAAAGTCCTTGAAGAGTTAAAGAAATCAGAGATTTTCCCGAAGATTTGCTGATGACCGAGTCTTAGTCCTGAGTTGTTGTGGCACTCAAATTGACCAAAATCAAGGGAAAATCAGCCACCTTCCCTCAATTCATGGCCGGCCACTCTTGGAGGAAGTTTCAAAGGATGGACACTTCTATTTTTAGCAAACTAGCTCCCTTGCCTCACCTATAAATAAGAGCTCATTTCTCACTTTTTCAATCATCCCTCATCCCATCATCTCTCACTCATTCATCATTCTCTCAACTCTTTTAGCTATCTTTCCCCTTCATCATCCTTGCATAAGGATTTTAGCAATTAAGCCTCTTAAAGAACCCTTGGTCGGTCACCTTGGAGAGCCATCAAGAAAGGAGCAACGCAAAGAAGCGAAGGAGCCTCGTCAGTCAAAGTCTTGGGTGACAGCCACTCTGAATTGGGTTTAATCTTTCTTTTCTTTAATTTAATATAAAGATGTTTGCTATGTTTTTTTCTTTGTTCTTGTTTACAACAATGATAGCTTAATTTTATTTAAGCTAGGATGATTATTTTGATTAAATAATATTTATTTGATTCATGCTTATAATGTTTGTGCCTCAATCGATCATGTTTTCAATTAAAATCAAGTCTGTATTTCATTCATACGTGATTGAAATGCACTTGAATTAGCTGAGCGATCCTAACTAGACGACGACTAATGGACACATAATTGAAATGTGCATGCTCAATTTAGATCCTAACCTGATTGAATTATAGGTTGCATAACAACTCTAACCAAGCTCTGTTATCTGCATAGTTTTTAGATTTGTGTGATTAAATTGTTTCAAACCTAATACGTTCTTGTTACCTCACACGAATGCTAAGAAACCCTTAGTAAATAAGGATCAGTAAAATGCGTATTTACTAAGTAAAGGGTTCCGAAAGGACCTAATGTGGTTTCCAAACTCATGAATGATCAAGTTGCCATGGAATGTTTTTCCGAATGTTATTAAGCATGTTGATAATAAATTGAGTTTAATTAAAGTAATTGTTCTAGTTTATTTATGTTATAATTGTTGCAAATTGTGTTTAATTTTACTAAAATCTATTTCATTCATAGTGTTTGCACACTTAGGATGATTTGCATTAGGGATTATTGCATTTAGTTTAATATATTTTAATCATCACTTCTCAACTATATTGTGTTTTTATTTACTAAATTATTAATATAATTTTACAAATTAAGTGACTTAGCACAAATAGAATCCCTGTGGAGACGATAACTCGATACTTACTTATTACTTGATGACGATTGTGTACACTTGCACAAATCCCAGCATTACAGTAAATTTTCTTTTAGGGATTTTTGCATGCTTGGATTACTTAAGCATAATAACCGGATAATGCATGATATCGGGCTTAAGTAAAATTTGATATTGTTCCCTAGTTTCCACTACATTGCAAATGAATTGGTTTTGAAAAATAAATCGATAAGGCAACTAATTTTCCAAAATGACTTGAAAAATAGTTTTTCTGCTGCACAAGTTTAACTGCGAGTTTCTTTTTAAAGAAAAACGACAAGCAGACGGTTTTTCTAAAACAACACTGTCATGATAAAATGAATCCTAAGTATACACGACCTAATGAATGAATGCTTTTAAGCTAACTCAAAGTAAAACTATAGTTTTCTCTAAAATGAGTTTATTTAATGTCTTCAAAAGTAACGTAAGTTAGCTTAGCCATTTCGGTGGCTAATGTAGCCTTCTCAATCTAGCCATAACGTCTAGGCCGAGTTTGGGAGGTTACATTAGGAGTTTAAGCAATTTAGTTCCGTAACTCGAGGGTTAACTAGCAACATGGAAGTCAACCAATCACTGCTTGTTATTAATCGATTAAGTTCATAGTTTTGCTTGATTTACAATTTAGTCATTTTCTGTTTCTAGGTAATTAATTAGTGTAATTAACCTCTTGTATGGCCTATCGTAATATAATTATTAATGAGTAGTTAGCTAGACTCCTTTAATTGCATGTTTGTAGTTTAGAAATCGTTTAATCAGCAACTCTTGTGGGTTCGATCCTTGAAATACCCTGATTTTTCATTGAACATTAGAAATATTACAATTGACCTGTCACACTTGCAGATATTGCTTTATTATTTGATTGTGTTAGTGTTGATTTCTCAGCCCCGGTGTTTGCAGGCGGTATCAATGAAATTCTATCTCACAATGGGTGATGTAAAGTCCAAAAGAAACTTTAGGTTGTTTTTGGAGGGACAATGACATTAATTCCGGTGAAATTAAAAATGAGATTAAGTATTGTAGTAGTAAATTTGAGTATTGTAGTGGATATATTAAAATCAATGATAAGATAAATGTTTAGATTCAAACACGATGTAATGATAAGGTGATAATAGAAAATAATTATTAGATATATTAGTTTAAAATATGTTTAAAAATATTAAATAATTAAATTTCTATTTTTCTTAAATAATGAAATATAAACTAAAAAATTTAAAATAATATTTATATTAAAAATAAATTATTTAAAATTATTTATTTTAAATTATAATGAAAATTATATTTATGATAATAAATTTTATATATTCACTACATTATTATATAAAATAAAATTTATATAACCATTATATAATAACATAATATATAATCTTCTACATTTTTAATACATGAATTTAGGCCCTTTTTTTTCTCTAATGTGTACATATTTTTTCTTAATGTGGTACCAATATTTGACAAAAGCCATGCATTTTGGTATTTAAAAGTAACAATATTAAATTTTAATGAAATCCATAATTTGCTAACAATATGAGCAATTAAATTTCATCAAATCAACTCTAAAACTCGAAAAACTTATAGTCATTGGATTGTATTTAACAAATTCACAATTAACACTAAATTTATACTATTAACAAAATCATGAAAATTCAAACCTAATAATATTATCAATAAACTTTTATCAAATCAACTCTAAAACTCGAATTAAACACTCTAAAACCTGTGATCCAAATCCAGCCATTTTCAAGTAAGACATTATATGGTTGTCCAGACAGTAGCCCGGCCCATGGCTACATGCTCTAAAAACGCGACACTATCTTGTCAATTAAAGAAATTGATCAACTAAAAAATAATTCCTCAAATTTAGCATTTCAACTTCTCAGTAAGACATAATTAATATTTTTATTGTCTCATTGATCGTTTGTGTCGTGTGATTGCCTAATCTGATAAGTAAACTCTTCTTGATTTTTGTCACGTTTATTAATTAAAATATTGTTAAACATTATTTTAAAATAATAAATAATTTAATATAACATATCAATTATATTAATAAACTCAAATAACCAAACATTAAATACACTCAGATAACCAATTATAAAAATATGTTCATATCTTAAATACAAAAACCGATATAAGATACTTCAAAAACATTAATAAAACAGATTAAGCATACCTTTAATACAAACTTAAACCTAATAAAACACAGCAAAAAAATGTCCTTCCCTTAAATACAAAAAACCTGATATAAGATACCACAAAACATTAACAAAACAAACTAATCATGCCGTTAATACAAACTTAAAGCTAATAAAACACAATAAAAAATTATTTGTCTTAAATACATAAAACTGATATAAGGTATCATAAAAACAATAATAAAACAAACAAATCATACTTTTAATACAAACTTAAACTTAATAAAATACACACACAAAAACTCTTTTACCTTTCAAAATTCTTTCTATAGCCGAATGTGAGGCCTGGTGGAGGACTATTTTTCATTTAAACAAGGAAGAAGAAGAAAAGAACAGAAAGAAAGAAAAAAAAATGACTGATGGAAAATTTTGACTTATGGGATAAGCCCATTAGTCATTTCTTTGTTTCTTTTTGTATTTCTTTTTTTTCATTTTTCCATACACAAGCAAATTTTGCCAGTTACCAATATCTTTATTTATTTTTATTAACACATCATTTTTTTCATTTAAATTTTCATATTTCTTATCTTCTTCAAATATTATTTTCTTCCTCATTTCTTTTATCATTTTCTAATTTTTTATTTCACCAATTTATTTTATTAAACTCTCATCATATCTTGTATACTTTTTTCCTTTTACTATTTTTCATTCGATTATATGAAATATTTTTAAAGCAAAAGATAACGCCAAAGCAAACTTAATTTTATTTATGTATCGATTATATGGAACAATACATTTATTTTCTCATCATCTAAACATTTTTCCTTCCATGATCATTTATACACATGACTAACAAATTAAATATTGCTTAACTTAATAACATTTCAAATATTACAATAATAATTCAATTAATATTATCACATTATGGAGTTGACAATCTAGTTAAATCAATATTTTGCTTGTTTCCATCAACTTTTGCTTGAATTAGGTCAATCGAGAGCCCTACTATATTCAACTTTGGTTGCTATCGAGGTACAACATTTCGCCAACACTTCCCCTACTTGAGAGCACTTCCCACGCCAACACTTCTCCCTTGATAGCATAACTAATTTGCGGTTGTGATCGTGTAATCACTACCAACTAGAAGCCCCATCTCCCTTAGTGTTAAATGGGGTATTCCGATAGGGGCTAGACTATTGACCGCATAACCACTAGCAACAGAAACTCTTAACTACGTAACTACTACCCTAAAAATGACATTATGTTTTACGAGTTGTTTATCTATAAATGTGATAACGTAACAATTTCTCTATAAAACACCATCATAATAATAAATATCCCCCATTCTTTCAACATAACACATTTATTTCTCTTTCTTTTTCTTTCAAATAACAATAACAACAAATATATATATATATATATATATATATTTACTTGTTAAGTTGGTGCCGAGGGTATATAGGTGGTGTGTACCTCCATTGAAAGAGACAGCACAAAAAATTAAAAAAAAAAATCTTACATGGTGTCGCCACTTGTAAACCTATAATCAAAATTTTTTTTACTGATATTTGGTGCCTCCATTGAAGGAGGCGGCACCAAAATTAATAAAAATTATAACTTTTTTTTTTACTCTGAGAATACCCGTGAAAATATGATATTTGAGAAAACTTGTGCCGCCTTAAAAAGTGGCGGCACAAAAAATGGTTTTTTAACTAATTATTAAATTAATTATGAGGCAATAATTGGGAACATTTTTGGGGTGCTGCTGCCTTGAGAAGTGGTTGCACCCAATTTAAGTATAGATTTTAGATTATTTTCTTAGATAATTTGAAACTTCGGTCATTTTTATAATTTTTTTAATATTATAAAGTTAGTTTTCTAAAAAAAGCCGGAATACATTTTTGAGGGGCATAATTCCAAAATTTATCCACAACGTTTCGGGTTTTTTTATTATTTTAAATTTCTCTCTTTTTCTTCCAAGTGCACCTTTACTTGCTATTATTTTTCAAAGTCGATCCAATTTCAACAGAAAAATTAACGTGACTATTAATTAACTAATGATCAATTATTTTGCTAACGTGACATGACACTTCTTTTATGATTTCACGTTGGTGTGGTATTGGGGTGTAAATAAGATATTGATATTTACAAACTACTTAAGTTTGATTTGAAAAATTTAAATTTGATTTAATAATGATCAAGTTGAGCTTGAACTATCAATCGAATCAATTCAAACTTAATAATAATTGATTTGAACAATTAGTGATCCTTATCAAATTTTTATATTTTTATATTATTAAATTACGTTATTATTCTTAATATATATTATTAACTCGAAGCTTAATTATTGAGTCAATTCAAGTTCAAATTTAAATTTGAGTACAAAATTTGTAAACAAATTTAAAAATAAATATTTAATCAAGCTACTCAAATTGACATATTAGCAACCCTGGGACATTTTGAATTAAAATTATAAAAATATATACATTGCAAAAATAAAATAAAAATATTCAAAATGCAATATTTATAAAAATTCAAAAATTAAGGAAAAAAAACTAAAACCCTCAATAAAAACCAGAATCCTTTCGATGGAAGGTGTAAAAATGGAGGATTCTCAGGTCAAAGAGTGTGAAAACGACAACAATACACAGGAAGATACTCAAAATCTCAAATGGAAGAATCTGAGCAAAACAACAAAGACATGGAATTTGCACCTGCCCTTACTTCCATCCACCCGATGCCGAACTCAGTTGCAGTCTCTTGAGTTCAGTTCCAGTCTCCTGTAAGCTTTTATCTTCCCTTCTCTTCTTTTAATTTCCTCCAGTCATATTTAGTTGACCTATTGGTCTCCCAAATTCCGAAAAGAAATGAAGATTGTTTTAAAAGAAAATATTGGGCGTTGGCGGAGAAGATTGTGCTATGAGTTTGGTGGATGCGTCGAGCGGGGCTTCGAGTTATTAAATATGAAGCAAATGGGAAACTCTTTGTATCTGCTGGAAATGACAAGCTGGTCAAGGTTTGGTCTGCCGAGTCCTGGCGCTGTATTGCTACTGTGTAAGTTCATAAACACCCAACTGTCCTTTCTGCTTTCTTGTTTTAGTTTCCATAATTTCTGGGGGAAAACCTTTCTTCATTTTAGTGATGCATTATGAATATGATGTATGGCAGGTGTTCTGAGAAGGGAGCGAGTGCACTTGCTATAAGGAATGATGGTCTTCATGTCTGTTTGGCTGACAAATTTGTAGTTGTTTGGGTGGTGAATCTTTCAGGAGTTGGTGGAACTCGAAGGTCCTCATAACGAGAAGGCAGTGCCATTGCTTGCTTATTATTGTACTATCATTACTAGCCTGGTAATTGATTATATTTTTTATTTTTACAATTTTTGATAAATTTATAACTTTTATAATTTCTATATATTTTTGAATTTTTAAAATTTTTATCATATATCTTTAAATTTTTTTATAATTTCAACCCAAATGCCATGTCATCATGTCACGTCCACGTCAGTTTTTCAGTTAAAATCAGATTAATTTGAAAAAAAAGAAGAAGGATGAAATTGAAAACCCTAAATATCAGGGGCAAATTTTGGAATTATGACTTTTTTAACTATCATAAAATATAAAATTTATATAAAATATATTTCTAGCCACTGACAATTTCTATTGTTTATATATTCGTTTCATTTGTATCATTATTCTATCTAGATCCTTAAAGAAAGTATTTCTTGATCGTTACTCTTATATATTAAAAAAAGAAAAAAAGATGGCTCTAATCTGAGCTAGCTTTTCAACACCTACAAAACATTACAAATTCAGATAACATAAAGTCTTTGAAACTACTTTTGCCATATATACTTGAAAATACATACATAATATCAGTTGGGTCACATTTTCTCTCCATCGATGACAATCTCGGGGATGTGAGCAATCATTGACCAATTTTTGCATTTCTTGATTTGGCCTGTGTCGAATAACTTTGAACAGCTTGTAATTTCAAGGTACTCTAATGCTTTGAGAGAGTACAGTGTTTGTGGGAAAGATGCTAACTGAGGACAGTCCAAGACTTCAAATCTTTGAAGTGAAGTCAGATTTCCAATCCATTCCGGTAACGTCTTCAGATTCGAACAGCTCGAAATCTGCAAATCTTTCAGTGTGGTGACATGTTGAAGACCATCAGGCAGAGAACTTAGTTTCGGCATATCCTCGATTCTCAAGGTGCGGAGGCATTGCAGTTCCATGACATTCTCTTCCAAATCTTTTGACAGATCCAGCTCTCTGCATTCTTTGATTTCAAGCTCTTCAAGGGCTGTTAGATGTTTAAACCCTTTGAAAAGTGACTTGAGTATTTCACAACATCGAATATTGAAAAATCGGAGTGAAGTTAAACTCTTCAGGCCTTCCTCAGTTAGGCATACTAGGTCAGGACAATTTTCTATTGATAGATGTTGAAGAGATGTAAGATGATGAATCCCCTTCTCTGGAAATGACACCAAATCTATGATACCATCAATATGCATAACCTTTAGCTTGGAAAGATACAATGGATACACCAAATTTGCTCCTGCTGCTACCATTGCTGACTGTTGCAAAAGCCTTGCAGGCGTATTCTTTAGCTCCAGTTCTTCCAGAAATGGATGCAATGGCATATGTGTCAGGTTGGTGCAAATCCCAATTTTTAATTTCGAAAGACAAGGGAATGAGACCATTGATTCCTTCTTCTGCAATGGCCTTTGTGGTGATGCTGCTGCGCCATGATTATTATTGGTAACAGGAGGGGCTTCCCTCCACCATCCCTTCAGATTTCGCAAGTCAAAAAACACTAATTCTTCTAGGCAAGGGAAGAATTCTTTACCTTCTCTTCCTCTATTCATTGGATTTCCCTTGAATGATAAAGATGAAGAAGACTCGGCCCTGCTATCTTCAATGTATTCGACAGCAGTTATCACTTCAAGCCTGAGCACCTTAAGCTTGGGAAGCTGACTGAACAACGGGAGATGTATGCATTTAATACAATTCCATATGGTGATTTCAAGTAAGTTTGGGAGTAGCAAAGCCATGTCAAAGCTCATCCACTTTGGGAACCTTTCAGCTCTATATCCATAAATGTGAAACTCTTGAAGATTTGAATGTGGCTGCAGGCCTTCCAACAATGCTTCATCTTCTTCAAAACTAACATGATTATTAACTTCTCGACTCCAATCTAAAGTCAACACCTCTAGGTGTTGTTTCTCCTTCAAGTTTGCTTCCTCGCATTCTGCTGCAACATTTCTCAAATTTTCCAGCTTTGCTATCATTAGTTCTCCCCTCAGCTCATTTAGGTCTTTCAGTTCCCTTAGACCTCCACTGGCCATTTCGAAGGAACTCATGCCTACTACAAATCGTGTTAATGTTTGAAGCGAAGTTAGCTGCCCAATCCCGGATGGCATATGTGTCAAACCAGTACATTGACCAGTCTCAAGATGCTTAAGACTAATCATGTTACTTAATTTTCTCGGAAGCTGTTCTAATCTCTTACAAGAATAGATTTTTAGTGTCTGCAAATTAAGCAACTCAGTAATGGAACTTGGGAGTTTTCTGATGACTTCATTCTTGGAGAGATCAAGATACCTCAAATGTTTCAACTTACCGATGATCCTCGGTAGGATGTGAAGCCCGGTATTGTGTAGATCCAATACACGCATAAGCCTAAAACTTGAAATGATTGCTTCATGATCAACCTTGTCCAAAACTACACGATGAATAGGTTGCATTGGAAGAAGAAATGTCCGTATTTTGTTTGCGTTGAGCAAAGTGGTTGGGATTTTCCAGGATGAATCTAATTCGGCACTCAACGACACATGATGAGTTCTTTCAGATATGTTTTCACAATCCAGATCTACCATGGAGCAGTCACTCCCTGCAATTAATTGAGCAAGGTCATGCATGAGGTCATGCAGTTTGCAACTTATTACATTGCCCCATTCATCATATTCCACATCTTGAAAAAAGGACCGCCTGAGGAGATCCATGAAATACTGGCCCCCCAATTCCTCGAGGCATTGAATTCCCTGCAAAGGTTGTATAAACCCTTCTGCAATCCAAAGCGAAATCAGCATTTGCTTGTTTATCTCATAGTCCTTAGGAAACAATGAACAGTAAGCAAAGCACTGTTTTAAATAGGATGGCAGTTGTTCATAGCTTAACTTCAGTACGGATAATACATCATCTTCGTTTCGAGTTAGCATTGACAATTGCCTCTCTTTTAAAGAGAGCCACTCAGTTTCGGTATCTTTGGTATATAGAACGCCACCTATGGTCCTTATCACGAGGGGATTACCGGCACATTTTTTGACAATGTCCTTCCCAATTGCTACTAATCTTGAATCATTTGTCTCTTTGCTTTCTTTAAATGCCACTTTTTCGAACAAGGACCAAGACATGTCTTCTGGAAGGCCTTCCAACAGGTAAGGCTGGCTTGTGCCTGTAATGGAAGCAACCAGTTGAGCACGTGTAGTGACAATTATCTTACTGCCCCTTGCACCATTCATCAACAAATCTGCCAAATTCAGCCACCTCTCCCGACTATCATTCCACATATCGTCTAACACAAGTAAGTATTTCCGGCCATCGATCCTTTTACGAAGGTGAGTTTGCAAGGAATCCATCTCGAGACTTTCATACTTGGAACTAGTAGCAGACTCCAAAATCTTCTCAACTATCATTTTCACATCAAAAACATCGGAAACACACACCCACATCCTCAACTCAAAATGCTTCACTGTTCTCTCATCATTGTACGCTAGTTGAGCTAGAGTGGTCTTGCCTTGTCCCCCTATCCCAACTATTGGTATCACTGAAACATTGTCAACGCCATTACTCTCCAACAACCTTTTCATGATGGCATCTTTGTCACCTTGTCTCCCAACTACATCTTCCTTTCGGACAAACGAATGTGTCTGCCTCCTCTCAACCTTTACAAGTGGTATGCTTATAGGGGATCGGTCCGTAAAGTGGTATTTAATTTTATCAGCAGCTATTGCATCTAATTTCTCCCTAATGGCCTCGATTTGATGACTTATCTTAAGATTGTAAGTTACTTGACTAACTTTTGAGAATAGAAAGCTTACCTGTTTTCCCCTTTTCCCCTGTTGACGTTTCAGAACATGAGTTGAAAAATTATCCAACAGGTCATCTGTATCATAAACTGCATCTTTAAGCTTTCCAAGCCAATCCCTAACCTCATGGCTCTTGGCATGCTGATCCTCTGCATCCAAAAGTACAGCTTTAATGGTGGAAACTGTGTTTTTCAGTTTCTCAAGCTGTTCTTTGACACCCCACACCAATCCGATTTCCTGGAGGGCAAGGTTGCCTATCTTTCCCAGGATCCCATCAGCTATGTTGAACAAACCTGCTTCTGCCATTCTTCTCTTCTCGTAAAACACTAACAGCAGCAATGGTTAAAATGCAAAGCTTTTGTTGATCTGGTAAGCAGTTTAGCCATAAATACAAACGGTTGACATCAATTTCATTTTCAAATTAGATTAGCTGGCTATGTTAACAAGTCTAGTTTTAAGATTAAAATAATCTATGAGGAGGATAACATGGAAAGTTCATTGCAAGTAAAGGAAACCCATTTTTAATTAGGCCCCAGATAGGTAAAGACAAAAACATGCTTGACATTTATTTATGCTTTCAAGTGGTTGTGGAAAATACCCCACAATCCAGCAGTGTCAAAAGGGACAAACTCAATCTTAGAGAAAACAACTACGAAATATGTGCATCAAAATGAAGGATTCCATTAAAATCGAATGAGTCGATTACTACAGTAACAGGATGAAACTTCAATCATAAATACCATGTTTGGTTGAAGGGAATAGAATAGCACTAATCATCCTGACTTTTTGTCCTCCCATAGTAGCTAATCTTTAGTATGGTATGTAGGGGTGAGCGTTCAATCAAATCGAATAAAAAAATTTCGAGTTGACAAATTATATTTTATCATCCTAACTTGATTTAAAATTTTCTCAAATCGAGTTGAGTGAGATGAAATTCGAACCGAACTGAATCGAATATATTTGTTCGAGTTAAATTAAAAAAAAATATTTTAGGTCCCTATAATCACTGTCACCCACTGCAATCAAATTTGTTATTAACTTTAATCCCCTTATAATTTATTTATTAATCTTTTATATATGGGTTAACTTCTTTACTTGCTTAGTTGTTTCAATTATTTCTTATCATTGTCACTATGTATTTTGAAATTAAAATATATTAAATGTAAAATGTGATTTTTTAATAAAAATCATTTTAAAGATAAAATGTGAAATTGGTAAATGGTGAGAAGTAAAAATTTAGAGGGAAAATAAAAAGTTTTGGAGGTTGAGGGAGTAAAATTGAGGGGATACATGGGAGGAGTAAAATTTTGGGAGAGAAATATTCAAAAAGAAAAGAAAAGAAAAGAAAAATGGAGGCAATGGGTTTGGGGTAGAAGGGGGTGGGAGGGGAGGGAGCAAAAGTTATGGAAAAAAATGGGAGAGAGTAAAAGTTTTGAGAGAAAATTGAAGAGATTTAGGAGTTTGGGGTAATAATGTAAATTATTATAGTTTAATATTCGGTTTATTCGAATTATTCGAGTTATTCGAATTCGAAAACCAAACTCGATTCGAATTCGAAATTCAAAAAAAAATCGAGTTGACTCGAATAACTCAATTAATTCAAATATCTCGATTCATTTAACTCGAAATTTAAAAAAAATCGATTTTTTTTATTTTTTTGAGTTGAATCAAGTTTTGCTCACCCTAATGGTATGACCAAAGAATGACTATTTCATGCAAACTTGAATAACAAAACAAATTTAATTTCCAAATTACTCCTTTAAAGCTTGTACTCATAAAATATAAAAACAAAATATTTGAGATAATTTAGCATAGTTTAATATAAAAATTTATTTCAAAGTATAATTTAAAATAAAAATTTTTAATATAATTTAATAAAAATAATTATATTAAGAAATTTATTAAATTTTTATTTTTATTAAAAATTATTATATTAAATAATAATTATATTAGATTATGATTAAATTATTTATTATTTATTATTAAATTATATTTAATAAAAAATTCTTCTAAAGTTATTCGATCATTTCAACTTTTTCCTCATACTATTACAACATTTATTCTATTCAATCAAACACAAGAATATTATTACAATTCTATTTTATTTTATTCAACCAAACAATTGAATTCTTGATTCAACTCTATTTCATTATAGTCTTATTCTATTCCAATGAACCAAACATTTAGTAAATTTCTTATAAAATGACATTGTGGTTTTAATCTCCAATTTAAACATAATTATTTTAATGCAACCCATATGTTTGCTTTGGGAAAATAGATCTTACCTTTTCTTTTTCTTTTAAGTATTTATATTGTGTTAAACTACATCCAACTTTCATAAAGAATTTGTAACCCGTGTGTTTTAAGTTTTATATTTAATGCAACCCATGTGTTTTGGACATTGAAAGAGAATTTGTAATATGGGGCACTGTATTTACATATTTTTATCATTTTACTCATCTGCCATTAATTTGTCACGTCTTAGTCAACTAATTTTAGTAATTTTTCATTTTGATCTCTCAATTTATTCTTTAAAGTTAATTTTTTGTTTTTAAAAAGTTAAAAGATAAAATGAGTAATCAAAATAAAACTTATTAAAATTGGGTGACTAAAATGAGTGTATGTAATAACAAATTAACGGTGAGTGACTAAAATGATTAAAGTATATAACAACATTGCAAACTTTATTTTAATGCCCAAAATGAAAACTTATGAAAATTGGATCACGATAACCCTTTATTTTTTAACTTTAACTATATATATGTTTTTTTGGCTTAATGCTCAGTTTGGCCTCCTAACTATGTCTATTTTCCTACTTTGGCACTTAAACTTTTTTTTATCCCAATTTGATACTTAAATTATTATTCCATTACCCAATTCAACCAATTATTTTCTAATGGTGTTAAAAAATCTTGTTGCCACATGACACTAATAAAAATATGCCACATGGCACCTTTAAACCAATTAAATAATATGCCATGTGACACTTATGTTTATTTAAAATAAAACATTAACCATTCATTTACTATCGCTCACCGACTTTAACTGTCAACGTGGTGCTAATAGAATGTGTCATGTCACCCTTCCTTTTTTTCTAAATATTATATAATATATTGTTAAAAATGTAAAAGATCATATATAATATAAATAATTCAAAAAATTTAAAACAAAGTTTAAAAATAAAATAAAATTCTAAAATATATAAATATAAATTTTAAAAATCAAAATATTATATAAAATTGAAATTTTGTCATAAAATTTTTTTCCAAAAATTTAAATTCTAAAATTAATATATATATTTCTAAACATTTAAAACTATATATATATGATGAAATTTATCTATTTTGGAAATTTAGATATATATATATTTTGAAAAATTAAAATTTAGAGTTTTTGAAAAATAAAATTTATGACAAATTTTTAGAATATATATTTTTGAAAATTTAAGTTTTCTTTTGCAATTTTTTAAAATACATTTTATATAATATTATAAAAATTTTCATTTTTATATAATATTTTGATTTTTAAAATTTATATTTGTATATTTTAGATTTTAAAGCTTTTTATTTATTTTATATATTATGTATTATTTTTATATTTTAAAACAATATATTATATATAATATTTTAAAAAAGAGATGTGGTGTATTTTAATAGTGTCACGTGAACAATTAAAGTCGATCAATAGTAAGTTAATGTTTTTATTTTAAATAAATTTAATTATTTCGTGACACATTATGATTAGTTAAAAGTTGCCACAAGACATATTCTTATTGGTACAATGTGGTAATCCAATTTTTTAACATTGATAGAAAAAATGGATTAAACCGAGTAGCGGAATGATAGTTTAAGTACCAATTTAAAATAAAAAAAAATTAGGTAGCAAAGTGAGAATAAACATAATTCGAGGGCCAAATTGAGCATTAAACCTTTTTTTAAATGCAATACAAATAAAAATAACTAACAAACAAAACCCTAAGCAATCGATACTCTCTTACAACGATACGAGACTTTGGTTTCATAAAAGGGAAAGGAAAAAAAACCTCCCTAAACAACTATCAAATATTGTCCCTGAAATAAGTACAAAAGTGAGAGACGATAGGGCTTTAAGAGGGACTTTTTGGGTAGGAGGTGCAATAGAAAATGAGTGACGAAGAAGAAGAAAGAAGAGAACTGAACTTGGTTTCAAAGAAGGATGAAGAAGAGAGCGAAAGCTCAATGACTCCATGGGAGCAACACGCCAAAGTTATAAGCATTCCTCGCTTCGATTACAAGGCTCCTTCTTCTTTGCTTCAACGTTCTCACTCTGGTTTTCTTATCACTTGCACTATTAGTACTTCTGCGGTCCCTTTCCCTGATTTTCTTCAATTTTCTGTTCTGTTTTTTGTCTGATGGCTGCTTCTTTTTTTCAGTTTGGAAATGGGGTTTTGACATTTTCTTTTATCTTGTTATCAGAGAGGGAGAAGAGCGCGACGAAAGAAGCTATGGCTATCTTTTCTAAGGTCTTGTCTTTTTCATCTCAATTTTTTGATTTAGTCTTCCTATTATAGGCATAGCTAATTGTTGATTTCATTGAACCATGTCCTGAGATTTCGAGTGGGATTCGAGAACCGAAAAAAGAAATGCAAAAGTTTTGGCATCCAATGTTAGAAAGTAACAGGAAGCAGTTGAAGTTCTCTCTCTGGGAGCTATAATTGCTAATTGTTGGTTGCATAAATAATGAACGTTGCTTTATCCTTCCATATGTTTAAGTAACCTCTAGAGTCTGTATAGCCCTTTCATAGCGTGATTGACACTGCCACTGTTGTTTCACAATATCATTTTCGTTTTTCTTTCTAACTGACTGCGAAAAAATGCAAAATCTTCAAATTAAGTTGTATCCGTTAATACATTATAATTGAAAAAAAAATAAGAGATTTTCTCTTTCTATTTTACATTGACTAATTGGAGTGTGCACCACTTTTGGATGATGATGCTAAAACACTGAATTGGTGCATTTGACATTGTAGAGCATGCGCCACTTTTGAATTGTTTCTTTTGAGGTTTATGGAAACAGGTTTCTGGTATTGGGCATGTTGTTGTACTGTTTTCAATACTAATGCTTGTTAATTGTTTTAATATTTTGCAGTATGTTGGCCCCTTCAATGGTGATGACGACACCTTGGGATGTTCAGGAAACTCTGATGCAAATGCTGATATTAAGAGAAGGAAAATATATACAGAAGAAATTGATCAGAATATTGGCAATAGTGTCGACAGCTCAGAGATCACTGATGCAGCCGGTGGGTAGTTTTCAGGCCTAAGAGACTGGCACTTTGACATTCAGTTCAATTTTGCTTATGCCCTGGATTCTAAATTTATTGAGAATATCTCATTGTGGTAGGGGGAATTCCAAAAGATGACTGCTTTGTATCTGCAAAGACGGATAAAAGTCAAGCACCAGAATTTGTTCTTTCACTAGTCAAGCTATCAAGGAGTGGTTTGCTTCTGCTTACCTTCCCATGGGGGAACTCGTTAGACACAATAGATGTTGTTTCAAAGATCTTTTGTGATCTGGAGTCTGGGAGTTTAAAGTCACCACTGTAAGTTTGTTGCAGAAATCCTCAAGTTTATTTGTTTTCTCCTTTTGGCATGTTTATAGTTCTTACCCTGGCTTCTGTTTCCAGAAACTCTGGTTATGTCTGAATCATCTTCCAAATGACACAATGAGATCTCTTCAGAAAATATTGTTAGAGATAATATCTCAAGTAGATCAAAACATAATTGGCTCCTAAACCCTCAATGAGCTGGTCTAGAAGTTCTTTAAGAGAATAGTATTACTAAAGTCCATTTAAACTTTTTATCTGAACATATTTCCTTTGTACTTAAAATTACATGTTATCACTTTGCAATAGTAGATGGATGGAAATTGTGTAGGAAACAAGTTGACATTAATCATGAAATAAGTTGTACGTAGGCTGCTGTTAGAACTGAAGACATGGATGATTAATACCTTGCACCACCCCAATGTTAATATAAGAAAGCTTAGTCTTAAATTTGAAGTGCATTTAATTTTTTTTTTCTTTTTTTTGCACATATAATTTTACGAGTCAAAAAGTTAAAAAAGATTCCACAATATCTCCAATGCAGTAAGTTAAATTATTTGCAGATCATGTTTTCACTTGCCTCTTCTATGAGCTTGGTGGGTTATCACTTCCCAGGATTGCCAAATTTGTATTTGTGATATCTTCACGGCTGACAATCGCTGATTTCTTTTCTATCCTTGCATTATCATTCATATGCTTTTCCTTTTTCTTCAGCAATCTATCATGTTTACTGAATTTTGGGTGAAATTTCATTTCATTGGTGCAGTTGGTGTCACCGCATCTTTCCCATCCAAGCTACCTGTACTTTGAATGAGAAGGAACTGCAAGCAGTTGTATCGAAACTTGTCTTTCAATTTGTGAATGATAAGCGGAATAAACTTGCACAACCTCTAAAGGTTTGAGCTTTAGGTTTTAGCTTTTATACTTGAAGTATGTTGCCTGAGAGGTTTATGGAACATTGGGATAGGTTATCTTGGTATGGTGAAAACAAAATGTTAAATGGAATGCATTTTAACTATTGTATTTGTTTAGATGACTTATCTTTCCACGTATGTGAACACCATAAGAATAAACTCACTGCATCCCTAAAAATTGTGGTCTCTAACTCAAAATCCAGCCACCTAGGTTTATTTTTCTATACTCCATATCTGAGTTATATTGTCAAATGAAATCCGTCTTCCTAACATAAATGTCTGCATTTTTCTTTTAAATACGAAGTTGTACAAGTTCAAATCATTATTGCTATCTTTAGTTTGCAGTTGGGTTTAACAGAAGAGGGACTGAAGAGAGCCAAATGAAAACTTCGAAAGATGCATCAAAGAATTCTGATATGTCTGTATTATTGGACCGCAACAAATGCTTTGGTGCCGTGGCTGCTGCTGTTAAAGGCATTGTTTCAGATTCAGTTGTGGATCTGAAATCTCCTGAGGTACAAGATCCTATACAGCTTGTCATAATGTTTTCTGTCCTTTTCACTGCCTAACTGCAATGGCAAATCTTTCAGCTATCTATTCTTGTTGAGTTGCTTCCCCTTTCTGGAGTGCCTAATGGATCGCTATTGGTTGGTGTGTCAGTTTTACCCCAAAACCTGGTTAGTACTAAGCCAAGACTCTGCATTAAGCCACTGGTTTGCGATAAAAATGGGAAGAAGGCAAGTTAAAGCAGGTATGTGTTTAACAATGTTTTATATGATGAGACTCAACGTCTTTGCAGTAACGGTAATATGAGTCCATGGTGAAGTAATTTTGTATCCTGTACCTTCACCCCATTGGAGTAAAACTGCTTTAATTTTGATGAAAAGAAAGTGCTTTCATGGTTGAATTTAGAAGTTAGTGTGAGCAAACAATGGTCCATTTATCTCCTAAATGGTTTTACACGTGCATGCCCGGTGGTTGACTCCATGGAGACCAATGTTGAGATGCCGCCATAAAACTTGAATTGCTCGTTAGAATTTTTTTTTTTTTTAAAAAGGAAATTTAAGATTTGCTATGTCAATTACAGCTTAGGGCTTTAGTCTTCAACAAGTTCTTCACCCTCTGGTGAGAGTTTCGGAACCTGAACTTGTAAATTGTGAGATATATTTATTTATATGACTTGCTAATCCAAGGTAGCTTTTCCAATTGGTATTCTGTGCAATGTAACATTGAAAGTTTTTCCTTTTTTTGGATAAACAATCTATTTTTATGGCATTATTCTTATAGCATCACTTCTAACTATCAATCAATTAGTTGGGTTGCGACTAAACTTGTTCATGACCAGACAAGGTTGGGCCAAACCTGATTACCCAAAAATGTGTTTTGTTTATGGTCCGGCTCTATCCAAAGCAAAATCTGAGATTCATGAGTTGGGATGGGTTATGGGTAGTTATAAGTATTATATAAAAAAGAATAGATATTATTAGAATTTATAATTTGAATAATAACGGTGAAGCAAAATCACGAACCATTAAAATTGGCTTTGGATTTAGGATTGCTCTTTCCATAGATTGAAAGTTAGAAAATTCGAATGAAAGAAAAGATTATAAGTACTCATTCCAATCTTAAATTTATTAGATATTAGTTCTTTAAAATGACTTGTTCTATTGTTACAGCAAAAAATTATAGGGAACTTATGAAGCGAGTTACGCCATGATTGGTGTGGAGGGCTGAATCCCCCTTTTGGTGAGCTGTATTCATAGAGGAACGAGGGTTGGATTTGGGGTAAAGTTACCCTCTCTTGAGTGTAGTGATCGGGTGATATATATGCTTAAGATATTGTTGGAGTCAACTTGAATGAACCTTGTGTTGTTGGATATGATAAATTGATGGATGTTGTTAAGAGATCTGTCCAACATATCTTTTGAGTTACGTGGATTCTTGGGAATGATGTTAAAAGGTTCTTATGGTTTTCAACTGTGCTGACAATGAGGTTTAAGGTAAAGATAAAACAATTGTATAAATTAATTTGATTAAATCTTAGATTTTCTATAAATCAAATCTAATTTAATTAAAAATTATGTATTATGTCAAATTGAAAATACATCAGTCTTCAAAAAGAACATTTAAAATTTCAAGTTTTTTTCATGGAATTAAAATATGTCATAAATGTTTGTATTAATCGTCAAAATTTATGTACAATTGTTAATCTTATTAAAAATAATTTTATTAGTCATTTCCCATACAAGGCTACTCAGCCATATTTCGAAACAAATGATATCAAATTTAAATTTTGCATACTGAGACGAAGTTGCAATTTATAAGTAACACATAAGTATTTTCTTTTAAGCAGCTTACAAACCTGTAAAGTAACTTTTGTAAGGAAAACGGGTGAAGTTAACATATTAAAAAAAAAAATCCGAACGGGTCATTAGACCCGTCAATACACCTCTGTATTTTTAATGTTGCAATCATGTCTAAAGCACTTTATACTTATATCAATTTTAGCTATTTAACAATTTATTTTATATTTTTATATTATATATTATATATTTATTTTGTATATTGTTTAACTTGGCCATGCCTGGCTTAAGACAGTACGAAGTCAATATCTCAAAACCTAAGTTTCTCTAAGAGTCTCCAATCTTCAAGTTATTTCCCGGTGATTAATATGCCCCATAAATTTGAGTTGTTTATAGAAACGAGTTGCTTTAACTCAGTCAAGTATATAAAACACTTCAACAACGTCTAATAAATTTGAATTTGTTGAATGACCAATTTCGATCTACAAAATTTTTAGTCACTTCTTCTAGATAAATCGTTGAGTTATCTTCAACTTCAAGCATTCAAATGGGCTGGTATGTAGACATTATACATGCATCAATGTGCTTTTTTTCTTTTCTTTTTCTTGAATTACTTGGTGGTATGGTTCAACTATAAATTTGTAAGCTCACGATATATTTTCCCCCATTGATCAAATAGCAAAAGCTTTAAAATGAATATTTGAATCCTCCAATCTGAATCTTACAACATTGAAGATTTGTCTAAATAGACTCGCTTATAGAAACGGATTGCTTTAACTCAACCAAACACATAGAACACCTCAACAATGTCTACTAAGTTCGAATCTGTTAAACGAACAACTGCAGTCGATAAGTTTCTAATCACTTCCTCTAGATAAAGAATCGTTGGGTTATCTTTAATTTCAAGCGTTCAAATGGGCTGGTTTGTAGACATTATACATGTATCAATGCCCCAGTTGACCAGGTGGAATGTTTTTCTTTTTCTTTTTCTTTTTGATGAATTACTTGGTGATATGGTTGAACTATATAAACTTGTGAGCTAAAACCATGATCTACATGCCCCATTGATCAAATAGCAAAAGATTTATTATACATTGTCATTGCATATTATTTCTCATTTGACGCATATACCGCCGGTTATGCATATCCATTGTATATCTGTTGCAATTAAATAAACACCAAACTGAAGCATATTTACCTAGTTGGCTAAGTGAAAACAGATGTCCACTTTGATGAGCAACTTTATTCCATAAACAAAGTTGATGAGCTGATGACAGATCACAAATGAAATAGTCCTTACATTCGTCCACAACAAACAGTTTCAAATTTCTCCCAGACAGGTGACAAACATCAAATATCCACCAAGCTGTCTAAACCTTCCTGCCATGTATTTAAACAAGGTATTATAAGCAGAACTCATGGCAAATGAAAAAGAAAATCATTAAAGCTTTAACAGCAATATTACAAAAACTAAAGCCCAATAAAATATTAATCTGAAAATCGAAAAACAATATCCGTTGGAATGTATTATTAGCAACTAAATTATTTCGAGACTGAACATAACAAAATTGCATTGTACCCATCTTTTTTTTATTTTTCTTTATGTAAAGAATCTTCTGGACAAGGGAAAGTCAATAATTCTTAAATTTGGATCATTCATTTTGTTGCCCATGCACACATATTCTATGCTAGAGTTCACTTTTTTACTTGGAAGAGAATATCTACCAGTCTAATGCATATTAAGAGTGGTGAATACGGTACGACCGGAAATGTACCTAAAAGCTGCTGAAATAGACCTTTGCAGTAACATCAGTAAAGTTTGTACTTGGGACTTAAGAGTATACTATACTAAGGCAAGTGAAAAGGAAAAAGCTGACGAGTTTTGCTAGTGCCTAATTTCAGCTTCTAATCTAGCCATTGTCGTGAGTATGACATTCTTGTGCTTTCAGAATTTGAAAATATCATATTTGTTCCTTCAATTAAGTTTTTCTTTTGGCCATTTGTTAGGAGTGGAGGGGGAAGGGGCTGTCTAGGGTTTGAACACTGAACCCGTTGTCAACCAATACTTGAAATCAACACAAGACTTTTACCACTACACCAATGGCTTGGTTGATATTCCTTCCATTAAGTTTGCTTCAATATTTACCATAAATATAATTGTCAAGAAATTGATATACTCGCTAAACTTATAAAGTACTCTCAAATCGCTAAACTTATATTTACCATGGACAAAAAGGCCCCAAAGCAGAAACTGATTGATACGGACACATTCCAGTTTACCTTTTCTTTCCAATCAAATGCCACAAGAACCAAACAAATAAACCCCCAAATCACTACACCCTACTATAAATAGACCAAATGAAAATAAGTCCCTTAATAGAAAACAGGAAACCAGTAAAAACATCAGAAGTATTGACAATAGAGAAACAGAGTCTCAAATCCTTTAATCTTATATCCAACAGAGGGAAAGAAAGGGTTAAACGCTTCAATTTCAATAATAAGAGCAGACAGGAAAATTCTATCGAACATATAGCAGCTAACCTTGATTAAAACAAAGCCCTAAAAAAGTTAAACCAATCCACCATGCCAACTAAGAAAGAAAAAAACAAAAATTTAACCTAGCTAAATACCCCAAAATTTTGGAACTTAAACAACCCTTAATACAAATATCAATGAACCCATCAACAAACTATGAACGAAAACATCAATAGATAAATATCCAGTTATTAAATTATATATAAAAGAAGCTGAAACAAAAAGAAAGAAAGAAAAGAAAATTTGACTGACCCTGGAGGCAGCTTAAGCATTAGCAGTTTTGGGAATGAGAGGAACAGAAACGCCCTGTTTCCCAGCCTGTTTCAACTTGGCCTCTTCTTCACGGATCTTCTGCATCTGCAGCATCCTCTCCATGACGAGCTCGTACTCGCACTTTTCATAGGAGTGGCGTTCAATCTCGCATTTCCAAGGTAAGTAAAACTCGGCTTGGCGGCACTTGTTGAGCGGGATGAGAAGATGTGCACATTGATCCCTGTACGGGATGGGGACCTTGTTCTCCACCATCTCTGCTTGTGTTGCTATCATCTTCTTCGATGAACCCTCCACTTCCATTCTTTTTTCTCCCTTTGATTTGTGTTTGAAGAAAAAAAATTGGGTTATGAAAATGCTTTGCTTGATCTCCGAGTCCAACTCCAAGGTAATTATCGGCTAGCTTAGCTTTTCTTTGTACGCCCAAAGGTGGAAGGGTTGGGCGCAAAACTATGATGCCCAAAATGGGCCTAAAAAACTAATTCCATTTAAAATATGATTTGAGTTTCGCTCGGTTGAAAATTTTTTTAATTTTATAATATGTCTAAATTAGGAACAGTTTAATCTCTATTAATTTCAAAAGTAGATGAGCATTTAAAGATAATTAATCGTAATATTAATATTTTTTATCAATTATGTATAATTTCGATTGATATAATAACAAAATTTATATATTTTTTTAATTTGGACAAATTTTGTGTTTAAATTTAGAAAGGCTACAATTTCATTTGTTTTGAGAGTTTGGGTATTGAGCACCCCCTCCGAGTTTTCTACATTCACTTGTTGCATTACCAAGGCATAATACAAAATGTGAATTATATCCCTTTCCCGCTTTCTGTTATAATTTATGGGTTTGTGACCGCCATTGTTCCAAGTTTTTTTTGTTTATTTTACAATTTTTAATGTCGTTTGCATTGATCGTTGGCTCCAACATAATATACCCTTAATTCTCACCCCCTCTCTAGCATACTGAACCAAAGACCCAAACCCAGGTAACAAGACCATATTCGAGCACCATAATTACCTCGCTCCTCGTGCCTTTTCCCGATGCTTCCATTTTGGTTAGTATGATTGGATTTTTAATGAAGGTTATGAAATATTGATCAAAAAATAAGACAAGTAGTGGTTTAAGGAAGGAAGTTTTAGAGAGAAAAAAGTGAAGGTTGATGTCTGCTTTAGATTAGTTTTGCTTGAGAAAGGAGAGTGCAGTGTCAGACTCCCAATGCTATACTTCTTTAATAAAAGGGGGGGATTAACAAAACTGGCTATTTAAGTAGCCATTTCAAATCAACATTTTATGTGGTTGATATTTGTTCGTTATTCATGTAGGAAATAACGAACGGTCAGCTAAGTAAGATTCTGTGTAAACGTGTAATGTTAGAGATTAATTTTGTTGATTTTTTTTTTAGAATTAAGATTAAATTGATAAAATATGTAACTATTAAGAGCAACTTTCTACGTGCATGGATGCCGGACAGGGGTGCGATGCCTCGGCCATCCTTGGCACCTTTTGCATGTTGTTAAGGTGTGATGCCCTTGCTCTCACGCGGTAGCCTCGCAAGACTGCTCTGCTAAGGCACGAGGCCTCGGCCGATGCTGTGTGCCTAGCTCACACAATGGGGCGCGATGCCCCTCGCATCACCTCAACAATTGCGATGCTCCGACTATTGTCCACAACGCCAACTTCTCCTTCTTCAACTGTTCATCCATTTTTCCGTCTAATCTACTTCGAGGTCTCTGGTTTGTAATTGGTATAAGACTTAGTCTGTTTCCAACTCACAAGACTTTTTATTTTAAGGAAAAATAAAAAACCCTATATGGAGATGATAGTTTACGATCGTATTACATAATAAAAAATTTAACCTAAAATATACCCAATCTAATTTTAGAAACCACAACTTTAGCAAAATTCATAATTAAAATTTTTTATAACATCTATAAACATCCATTCACATATACAATCCAAAAGCACGCATAAGATAATAATGTCACTTTCTATCAATTTAATCAAACAATAGAGAGACGAGGTAATTCGATAATAAATTTACAACATAACACAACCTGGTATGATACCAATTGATCGAAAAATTAGTTACGAAATTCACAACGAAAATTTTAAAAATTTTCATAAAACCAAACCTTTGTTGTGTTATCCATGGCAATAAATTTTACCAAATTTAATATATGCATTTTGGTCTAGTGCGATCTGTCGATTTTCTAACTTTCTACCAATCAACCTTCTCCGTTATTCTCTTACCTTTAGTTGTAAAGAGAGGGCTCCTAGTCCTAAATCGATCACAATACTAAAACTTTAATTTTTTCAATGGAAAAATAAATTCTCTTCTTAATAACCAAAATCGAAAAACTCAAGTGCTAACAAAATTTAAAATTTATTTGTAGCTAATAAATTTCCCTAAATTTTAATAAAATAATAAAATAACCACGTATCGATGAGTGTTTGTATTTCGACTTCCCATGATTCCTTTGTATAGAGAAAAAAATACAAGAGCTCTACTTGAACAAGAAGAGGGATAAATAATATTTTAATAGAAAACTCATACTCCTACTAAGAGTGCTTGTGGTAGGCAACACACCCTTACTAGGATTACTCAATGTGCCGCCCACCCGTTTAGTAAGATGAGCTTTTTGGGCATTTTATTGTATTGGGTATAATTATATTTACAATCTAGTTTTTAATAAAACAAGCTCATATAGTTATCCAACCCAATAATCAATTTCTATTCCCAAAATATTATTTTATTGAATTAATTAGTTGAATAAATAATATTTTAGGAATAGAAAACTAGTTATTGGGTTGGATAATTAATTGAGCTTGTTTTAATTAAAATGGACCTACACATATAATTTTACTAAATACATGAATGGTTAAATGAGCCCAATAACACTAGGGGTGGGAAGCACACTAGGTTTGGGAAACCTAGTATGTGTTGTCTAGTGCATTAACTCCTATAACTCCTAGTAGGATTTTGGTTTTCTATTAAAATATTACTTTTCTTCTCTTCTTGTTCAAGTAGAACTCATATTTTTCTCTATATAAAGTGACTATGGGGTAACTGAAGACACACACTTATAAGATGAGGTCGAAATTTAGGAAAATTTATTTAGCTACAAAATGAATTCTATATTTCATGAGTACTCGAGTCATTAATTTCAGTTTGATTTCCCATAGAAAAAGTGAATTTTCTCCACTAGAAAGTTTTAGTTTTTCTTCTATGATCGGTTTGTGATAATAACCCACTCCTTAGTAACTAAGGGTTTGAAGATGGCTGAGAAAATCATTTGCTTGAAAGCCAAGAACCAACAAATTTTGCTAGTCCAATAAAGTAGGTATTATGTTTGGTAAAATATATGGCCATAGATATCACAACAAAGTTTCAAGTTTTATAAAAGTTTTTGAAATTTTGCTATGCAACAAAATCGTTCTCATAAACAAATTTTCCAACAATATTGTATTAGAGTATGCCCAAAGACTAATCATGCGATGATTGTAATCACATACTTGTTCACCTAGTTTATTAATAAAAGACATTGCCATTATTATTTTAGTCCTAAGAATAATGTGATTATTCTTAAATGTCCTTAGTCAAGTATTATTGCGAGCTTAAGCAATAATAATACATTGAGACTGATATGTAGTTGATTGATAACAAAATGTTGTCATTGACATAGGGATGTCATGTTGGAAGATCGAGTTTGGAAAATGCAATGGAAAATAGGTTTAAGGGAAAACTAGAGTTTTAAATTCTTTTTCCAAAAACAAGAACTTGATTGTGTTATCTAAAATAATAAATACTTTACCAAAATCGTACCTTTATGATTCGTCTAGGATGAACGTTTCAATTGAGTAGTCTTCCCCGTATCCTCAAGCACACGTTTGCCAAGTGTGAGCTCGCTTCAAATTAAAAAAAATTTCCCAAAATTACTAGTGGAGTAATTTCGTAATTTTTCTAAACTTATGGGGTCAAGTTATAAATAACAAGAATATCTCTAGAAATTTTCTGAAATCATTTTTTTAGAGAATTTTCTCTCTACAATTTTTCTTGAATTCAAGTGTATGAGAATAATGACCCATGCTCTTTTTATATAGGAGAGTTTAGAGAGTTTAACTAGGATTAGAATTAATCACATTAATATTAAATTAATAAAATATTATATAGATAAATATTAAATTAAATTTAATATCCCATATTAATATCTAGGTAAATATTAAATTAAATTTAATATCCCATATTAATATCTAGATAAATATTAAATTAAATTAAATATTAAATTCATTAAAATAATATTATCTTTGGAAATTTTAATCAAGTTACCTGATAGAGTCCTATTATGAGTCTAATTTTTCCACCACTCTACCATCGAAGAATCGTCACCGCCGACCATCTATCGATTGTTGGATCGTCGCTGTCGTAGTTGTCGTGCTTGGCGGTGCCATCACTGGCGTGACTCCCCCAGCACCCAAAACTATTTTTGTTTTTCCCAAATGGGCTTGACCAATTTGGCTGCTATCGATTCGGTCTAGGCCAGTGACAGCCCAACCGGTCCGATCTAGCCGTCGGATAGATCATCGATCCAGTTTCATACACGGAGCTCGATTTGACCAATTTTTGGGTTTCAATCTCAAGTTTTGATTCTTGGGTTCAATTTTCGATCTTGGGTACAATTTTTAAGTTCAATTACTCATTGGGCTAATTGTCTGACTTGAAAGTTAATTTCAAAAAATATCATATTTATTTTAATTAACTTGATTAATTTAATTTCACTTGATCAAAATTAATTTTCCCAAAAATCACTGAGATTTTCCAAATTAATTTTTCAAGAAAATTCTTTAACCAAATTCTCTAGTTGAATAATTCTCATGACCACCTAATTTAATTCCACATTGAATAAATCGACTCAATTAAATTATTCTCAATGTCGTATAATTTTCTTTTGATTCAAATGCAGTCTGATCGAGCTTTTGTCACTCTAGCGAATGGACCAATTGGACATATACAATTAGGCTCAAGTTAATTGCAATTATGTCTAGAAGTATCGATCTGATAATTTGAAATTTACTTAACTATAAAGTTAGTTCACAAGAAGTATCATGATTGAAAACTCCTTATTGTATACTCTTTATGAAAGCAATTCATCCAATTGCTTTGTCCATTGACTTCGCCATATGTGTGTTACCCTCATATGATATCCTTGATTTCTTGAGTTAAATTTGTTCACTTAATGCAATCTTGTTTTATCTCATTGTCACCATTGTGTCTTCTTAATAATTAATATGACCACTGTCAACTAATGACTGTGATAAATTACTCGTTCGAGAAGAAGTAACTCGTGGCCACATTTCATATTTATCAATCCACACAATTTCAATGAGAGGATATCGTTAACTCTTTAATCGAGCTATGAATTCTATTATTTCTAGTAAAACCATGCCATACATAAGTCATGTACCCAACATAACTACTATCGACTCGATCATCTTTAGAGCATAAGCCTCCACTTATATCAATTCATATGGGTTATATACGAATGGTCAATGACTAACTCAGGATTTAGGTAAGTCAGACTATGAATATCACAAGTGAATTAATTCACAAACGGATTCAGTACTAATTCAACTTGGGTCCAGGCCAATGTATCATTCTTCCAATGAGTACATTAATATCTCAACCCATGGAGTCAACTACTCCGATAACCAAGATTAGTCATCTCTCTATTTGGAATTGTAGATGACATAATAATCCTTCTAAGTATTTGAATCAAATGTTCACTTTGATTCTTTTACGGGATTATGAACTCGTTTAGATTATCTACTGAAGTAAGTTACCTTTCTCGCAATGTAAACCTTCTTACAGTGCCAATTATTATCAGCTTGAACTTAGATAAATCAATGAGCTGACATTTGCTTATCACAATTTCGCTATGTATGCAAAACATGAAAGACAAACACAAAATATAGTGAAATGTGAAATTAATTTTATTTATTTATTCATTGTTCAAATACATATAAAACAACTACATGTTTACTATCATGCAAACACATTTCCCAACATGTCAAAGTTAATGCATAAGTACATGTTAGAGAACAACGTATTGGACTGACCTGCTATGAGAATATTTCTTGGATTATTATGTAATAGTCATAATATTTCTCATAGTGATAATTATATGTATGATTCTAAGACTTGAGATCATCATTATTCCAACATCTTGAGTCATACGCTTTGACACAATCAAACCTCTTCCGTAAATGGTTGTACTTTAAGGACTAATGTTGGGTGTGCCATAATCTATGTAGTGAGATGTGATTGATCAAGATAGGATTTGTCCCTCCTACATAATGAGAGAAATATCTTAGGCCTCTTGATCAAATGAGACAAAAAATACATGACCATGCTCAAATTAGTTTATATGAGATATCACACTTATTTGTTTATCTTAGTCTACACGGGAATCAAGAAATAAGAGATTAGACCATACAAGTTTGACTATTTCATGACTCGTGTTCAATATAGATATAAAGGACAAAGGGACGTTACACGTAATAATATTGTCATAGAAAACCATGTTGAACCATGACTTCTTGTGACTTACGTAGAAATGATGCATTGCTAGATGTCACTCACAATTTGTAAAATTATAATCTTCTCAATGTTATTCCCACCGTTATAGAATCTTATAGGTCACACCCTTTGGTTGAGACAATCAGAATGTAATGAAAGTTGAGACTATGTTTAAAATGTCACAAAAGTTAAATTGATTATAGAAATGTTCTAATAATTAATTAAATTTAAAAATGTTAAAATTAAACATAATATATGTACATACTTGAAGCATATGTATATATAGAACTCAATTAAAATAGTATGAAAATGTGTTTCATATAATTTAATTTTATAAGCTCGCCTAATTGAATTTATTAAATATTGTATTTAATAAAAAAAATTGGTTGAAGGGTTAAAAGATATATCCTATTTTCCCTCTAAGAGTTTCAAGGGAATTAAAACTTGTTTTTGAAAAATGCTTAATCTTAGTTTTTGTTTTCATCCGAAATCTATCTTTACTAGCAAAAAGAAAAAAATTCATTTTTTCTCTAAATAGTTCAAAGAACTTTCTTATCATTCTCTTCCAAGTGAGTCACATAGAGGCCAGGACTTTACATTGCGATTGTGGCTTGCGAGACAGGCAGAAGGATCCCCTTTGTACTATACTTGTTTCCAAATTATTAAAGGTATATTTTCAATCTTTCTTAAACTTGTGTTCGTTCCTCGTACATGGATCCTTGGTTGTGATTTCTATAATAATTTTTCTTCCACACCAAAGGGTGTACCGACGATCCAACATATTGGTATAACGCTAGAAATTTTGGTACAAGTTATTGGTCCTCATACATTGGCAGGCAAAGGAAAATTTTGGCATACCAAAATATCTAATGATTTCCATTAGAAATATTAGTATCCGATACAAATTTTGGTGGTATCATTAGAAATTTTGGTATTTGGTTACAAATTTTGGTATCTGTTAAAGATTTTGGTATACGTTATAAAAATTGGTATATCAAAATATCTAAGGACATCCCTTGGAAATTTTGGTATGCATTAGAATATTGGTATAACATTAGAAAGTTTTGGTACATGTTATTGGTCCCCACACACAAGTAGGAAAAGGAAAATTTTGGTATAGTAAAATATCTAACGATTTTCATTGGAGATATTGGTATTGCATTACAAATTTTGGTATTAACTTGTAACCGATTGATATGGTAAAACATTTTCCTATTTTTTCAAAGTGAACAACAAATCCTCCACACATAAATGGTTAGAATTTCAAGTTTGTTTTCTTTCATGAAAAAAATACATAAAAATATCACAAATAAAATTATTGTTAACACCGATTGAAAGTCAATTCCATTTGAGGCTTATGTACAAGTTTAAAGTTTTGGATTAAATGATATCAAATTTAAAGTTTGCATACTTGGATGAACAAGTTGCTATTTATGAGTGACGAGTAAGTTATATCCTTTTTTGCATATTATAGATTTTTAATTTTTGTTCCATTAGTTTATGTAATGTGCTGTACAAAATCCTGACAAAAGTGATTGCTAATTAGACTTCACAAATTCCTTCCTAATCTTATAGCTTCGAATCAAGTAAGCTTTAGGGAAGCATATCTCTGATAATAACAATGATAGTAGAAGAAGTTGTTCATTCAATGTGAGTCAAGAAAGGCAATATTGCTTGGATGACTATTAAGGTTGATTTGGAGAAGACATGACCGCATGCATTGGGATTTCTTGGATGAGTGTTTGTTTGACATTGGTATTCTTGTTAAAATGCATTGTCCTATCATGTATTGTGTTTCACCTTTGTTTATGTAGGTTCTTTAGAATTGGTCATCGATGACAACCTTCATATATTCTAGAGGATTACACCAGGGTGATTCTGTCTCACCATACTTATTTGTCCTTGGTATGGAGAAATTGGGCTTTTACATTAGTTCGATTATAGAGGGTGTGTCATGGAAACCAATTAGACTTGTGATGAATGAGCCTCCTTTGTCCCATTTATATTTTGCTAACAACTTAGTGCTTTTGGGTATAAAGGATTTGGATCATGCTTCACTCATGCACAAAATTTTAAACCAATTCTACATCAAATCAGGTCATAAAAGTGAGCTTCTTCTCTAATAATAATTTTGAAGAAGTTGTCATTTCTTTAAGTGCTAGATTGAGTTTTCAATAGGTGAAGGATCTTGGCAAGTATTTGAGAGTGCCACTTTTCCATCAAAGATTTATGAAGAGGTTTTTTTTTTCCTTTGTGCTGGATAAAGTTTGTCAAAAGCTCAATGGTCAGAATGCTCATCTCTTATCTTTAGCGGGTAAAGTTACTTTAGCTAAATTAGTGTTACTCTTTATTCCTAACTATTTTCTGCAAACAACCAAGGTTATGAAGGGCAAATGTGAAGAGATTGAAAAGGTTATTCGAAGATTTATTTGAAGGTCATTAGAAAATAATCTAAAAGCTTCTTGTGGCATGGAATACATTATGTCGATCTACTACAAATAGGGTTTTAGGACTAAGGAAATTAAAAGATTAGAATGATTCACTCTTGCTAAAGCTTGGATTCAAGCTTGTAAATAATAACACAATTTTATGGGTTAGAGTGCTTAAATCAAATTATAAGTTTAGTGTTAGATGCCTTCTCGATATAAAGAGAAGTAATTCTTCCCATGTATTTTTGGCATTCGATTATGAGAATATATGATATGCTTAGAGAAACATTGATTTGGTCTATTGGGAATGGGTCGAAAGTTAGTTTCTGGATGGATTCTTAGGTTCGTAATTTTGGGCCATTAAAGTTTTATTGCTTTCTATGCTCTAATACGATGCAATGAATATTGGTTTGAGAAATGTCAATAACCATTGTGATTGGGATTGGTTAAGAATTAAAGGCATGTTGGATGATTCCCTCATAATGCAAATTACAAGTATACAATAGTTGAATGCACATGGTAAAGAGGACCAATGTATTTAGTCAAGATCTATTAATGGTAAGTTGACCACTATATAAACTTATAGATTCAAAGCTAAGCATTTATGGAAGCCAAAGTCTAGCAAATGGGAGTTGCTTTGGAAATCACCTATTTTGCAAAGAGCTAAGCAATTCCTATCGCTAGCTTTTCATAATAGAATTATAACTAATGTCGAAAGATGTCGGAGGGGACTAGCTAGGTCAGATAGTTGCTCGATGTATGGTGTACCAATTAAGGATATCATCCATGTTCTTAAGGACTGCAATATAACGAGATCTGTCCAGACCCAAGTAATCCCTAATTCTGAACATGATAGGTTCTTTTCATTGTCTCTGAATGATTGGATTTGCTCAAACCTGTAAAATTCTTTATCTCTTTTGTTTTTTATAAGTTTTATTGGGAATTTTTTTTTGCTATTCGTTGCCAGAAATTATGGGAGCAATAGAACAACTATATTTTCCAACAAGGCAATGTATGAGTGTTTCAGCTTGTTGTATTATTGAAGCTAGACTATTTGTTTCAATGCTACCAATAGTAGAGGCAAAGGACCCTTTAATTGAAACAAGGAAGATAACAAGTGGATGAAACCAAACCTTGGATCGATCAAAAGTTGGAAAATTCAGTTAAGAAAACAATTATTTTAGCTATAACGCAAGTTTACAATTTTTCTTAAACCGAGTCTGTTATGTTATTTATAACAATAAACCATAACTGAGATGTAGATGTAGATGTACTTTGTGTAAGGGGGACTAAAGTTTATCCTTATTTCAACCGAACAACCTTCTCCGCTATCCTCGAACCACAAATTGCCTCGTGTGTAGGCTCAAGCAACACAAACCAAGTCACAGAATGAAAACAATTTATTTACTTTTTATGGGAAAGTAAATTCTCTTATTAAACCGATAATTATTCGATATTCCCAGAAAATTGATTTCATTATTTGTAAATAAATTACCACTACTTTCTGGTAAAATAACGACATCTATCAAATGTGTATTTAGGTCAACCGGTGGTCTCTATTTATAAGAAATGTATAAGAGTTCTGCTTGAATAAGTTCTAAATAAATAATTTTATTTTAATAGAAAATACAATTCTACTCTAAATGAAGTAGGGGGTGATGACAACCTAGAAATACCAAGGTTGCTACCCATTGTATCTCATACAAAGCTCCACTTTGGGCCTATCATGTATTTAGTCCAATTATATGTGTTTTATGGACTTTTAATCCAATACTTATAATTTATCCAACCCAATATTTATTTTCTATTATCCAAAAAAAATATTATTTGACCAATTAATTTAACTAATTACATTAACTAAATTAATTTCTCAATTAAATAATTTTCTCAGCTCAATTATAATTCCGTTAAAATCATAATAACTTTAACGTAATAGAATCTATAAAGAAAATATATTTAATTTCCTTATTCAATAAATTCATAATGACTTGACTAATCTAATTTTATCTTCGAACTCCAATTATTTAATTATAATTAAAAAACATTAAGCTAATTTCTAAGTCATTTCTTGTCCTTAGCGAGAAAATGCATTCATTGCGGATAGTGATACATGCGATCTATTTCTCCTATTTCATCATTTTCATTCATTGGTTCTACATGTAATTCGTTTCTAGTTATCTCGAGCTAGTGGAGAGACCAATTAATAATTAGGGCTAAAATAATTTATAATTAAGTTCTGACTTTTCACTTATTAATTATAAAATTATTTAGTCATGAAGTGATACATGCACCGATAGGTTAAAATTTATTAGATTCCATTCAATAAAGCTATCAATTTTCAAGTTTGGAAAATCAACCAACTTGTGATGACTTTTGGATTGAATCCAAGCATTTCTTAGTTGAGCTGTCTTCATAGTGTTCAAAGATCTATCTCTTAGCTTCGAAAATCACATTGAATCACTCAATTTCGAGTTTGGGAGATCAAGTTATGACCGTTTTAGTAAATACTATGCGAACATAATTTCTGAACGAGATTATTATGAAAAGTACGAGTTTCGAGCTTTTAATTTGAGTTTCAATCATATTGGGTCCAATTTTTAGGCTTAATTTTTATTATATATGAGCCTAATATTGTATTTATTAGGTCGTATTATTTCATTATTTATTCCAAATTTTGGATATATTTTTAAGTATTTTAAGTTATTTAGGAGTTTCATGTTTTTTAGTCAACAAGAAAGTTTAGTTTAAAACTACTTTTTATTTAGATTAATTAGAGTTCCAGATACTTGAGAGTTTTATTTGGATGTACTTAGTTAGCCAATATAAAGGCTCCATCATTGTACATATTTCATAATTCATTCAACAACTTTTCTTTTGAGTTAATAAAATTCTTTTGAGTTTTCTTTTAGAAGAGTTTTAACAATCTTTCCAGTTGTGGGGATTATCTTCAAGCTTTTTCTTGCCAAGTTTTCTTTCTTGGAGGAAAAATTAGAGTTGTTTGAAGGGGCTTATGGATTCATCTGGTTTCCAAGGCTCCTTACGACTTCTACATGCCGGAAAAGAGCCTTGGAAACCGATGAATCCATAACTCCTCCAAACGACTCTAATTTCTCCTCCAAGAAAGAAAACTTGGTAATAAATAATGAAATAATATATCCCTAAATAACTTTCTTATTGACTAAGAAACATAAAATCCCTAAATAACTTAAAATACTTAAAACAATATATCCAAATTTCATAATAAATAAATAATGAAATGATAAAACCTAATAAATACAATATTAAGCTCATATATAATAAAAATTAAGCCAAAAATCAAACAAAATATTATATAAACCTAAATTAAAATCCCAAAACTTGCAATTTTCATAATAATCAAAAATTCTATTTACGCAGTCTCACTAAAATGGTCATAACTTGAACTCGTGAACTCGAAATCAAATGATTCAAAGTTATTTTTAAATCTAAGAGATATATCTTCGAACTCTATGAAGACATTACAGCCTAGAAATGTCTGGATCCCATCCAAAAAGTCATTGCAAGTCGATTGATTTTCCTAACTTGAAAATTGGCAGCTTCGGTGAATGGAATTTAACAAATTTCACCCCGTTTGTGCATGCATCACAAAGTCATTCCACTAAAGTATCGTGACCGAGCTCTCCTTTATTATATACCATTACGAAAGCTACTCAATAAGTGTTTGTCCAATGACCTTGTCATAAGTGTTTTACCCTCATAGGATATATTTAATCTCTTTGGGATAAATTTGTTCTTCCAATATGATCCTATTTTATCTCATGTTAACCATTACATCTTTCTTCATGAAAAGTCAATTACTATCAAATAATAATTAAATCATTTATCACAAAGAAAAATGACTCATGACTATGTTTCAGTTTTCATCTATCATGTAATGCCAATAAGAGGATATCATTTACCCTTTAGTTGAGTTATGAATTCCACTATTTTGAATGATGTTACGAACTGCAAAAGTTGTATACCCAATGTACCAACTTTCAGTTCCTTTTCTATTTGAACTCAGGCTTTCATTTACATCAAAGTATACGAGTCATGTATAATATTCCATCATCCTCTCAAGATTGATGTATGTACACTATAAATGTCACAAGTGAATAAAATCATAAACAAATTTAGGATCTATTCTACTTGGGTCCTATTCGATGTATTGTTAGTTCAGTCAGTCACATCTATGTCTTTATCTTTTAGGAGTCATTCACTCTAATACCTAAGACATGATATCTCCCCAATTTGATCTGATAGAGGTGCTCATTTTCAATTAGACTAAGGACATGTTTAGATTATCTATTATATAAGTTGTCTTTTCGTATTATGATCCAACCACGTAATACTATTTAGTATTAGTTAAATGTTAGATGATCATTGAGTCAATATTTGCTTTGCGTGAAAAACTATTTAGGACAATATACAAAGAATATTAATGTAACTGATGGATATTTTATAAACTAATTTGTTTGAAAAATACAAGTACATATAGACGAAAAACTACACTAATGGCACTAAATCCAACACTAAAATTAGCATAGATGGGTATTGGAATTTGGCCAACAGGCAAGCTTTAGCAGGAAAAGTTATAAGGGACGATAAAGGGATGTGGGTTTTTTTATATAATAGAAGTTTGGGGTCATGCTCCGTGGAAATGGTGGAACTATGGGCAATTATTGATGGCTTCCATTTTGCTTGGCTTATTGGGTTTAAGCATTTCATTGTCAAAAGTGATAGTGTCAGTATAGTGTAGTGGTTGAATGAGGACATAGAGGGAAGCAATGTGGGCATTATAAAGCAAATAGATGAGCTGTGTGGAAGAGAATGGACTGTGGTTTTCTAACATACATTCCGAGAACCAAATAGAGTTGTCGATTTCATACACAAGTTAACAAGAGGGAAGGAACCAAGCTTATACTTTCCATGCAACCTTCGGAGCATTGTTGGTCTTTTTGGATGCAAGACTTTTCAAGGATAATAGTTACTAACTTATTTGATATATTGATTTTTCTAATTTTCTTACAACAACAAAAATCTAACTATTATACTTTATTTAAAAATTTAAATCCTACGTTAGACTCGTCACATTATGTTAGTTTCATAATACAATCATGTCTGAAATATTTGTTGGCAAAAAATATGTTTGAAATATTTGTTGTTTATATAAGTTTAAGATAATTAATAATATGTGTAATATAAATATTAATATTTTTTCATATTATCTGTATCTTATTCATATCACATTTAATATTTTCAAGTTTAACTTATGATGGTAGGAAGCAAAAGCCCAAAGCAATATCTCGAAACCTAAATTCCTTCAAGAGCCTCTAGTGTACAGGCTATTACCTAGTGATTAATGAGTAAATGACTTAAGTATCCGACAATATATCTTAAAGGACATATGCCCCATAGTAGTCAGCATAATATGGGTGAACAACAATATTGAAACTAATAAAATTGATGAGGTCCAAGTTGAAAAATCAACTCAATAATTGTTTAGATAGGAATGACTCGAATCTACTAATTGAATTAAAAATTAGAGATTTATCTGATAATATATATTTAAAATAAATTAGAATAACTTCATATTGACAATTTAAAGATCGAAACAATCAGTTAAAATTTAGGAAATCGATTTTAAAACTTTTATTTCTTTAACAAAAATTTTGAATTTTTTCTTATCATGTTTGATTCATTTTATCTTTGATTTTTTAAAAATATTTTTAATTATTATTAATATTTTTTAAAAAAATAAGTGGTTGAATTAATTAATTTAAAAATTAGAAATATAATCAATTCTACCTCCAACTTAATTCTTATGACATCAAGAATCGTCTAATTAGACTTACTCATGGCCCAAGTGGCCCATCTGACTTGGTTGATTCAACCTATTTGGGTTGGGTTGGACAAAAAATTTTCAACTTCAAGTTAACCTAGCTTGTTCGAATTAAAATTAAATAATTTTAAATTTATTTTTATTTAAATTTAATTATAAAAGAATATAAATATAAATATAAAATTATTTTTAATTTCATTTTTAAAGGCTTAATCTACACTTTAGTCCGTAACATATACTATTTTTTCCACTTTGATCCTTAAAGTTTTTCTTTCACCACTTCAGTCCCTAATGTTATCCAATGTTCCTAGTTTAGTCCTTTGGAAGTTAAAAAATGGTTGAGATATCCAGCCAACCATAAATTTCCATGTGACATACGTTGACTCACAATGAATCATCATTTGAAAAAAACCCTAAAATCTTTAAAAATATAAAAATTACAAAAATATTTAAAATTAAAACATGTTAGAATTTTTAAAATTTAAAATTATATAAAAATTACAAAAAAATATTCAAAAATTAAAAATATGTTAGAATTTTTAAAATTATAAAAATTATAAAAATAGAAATTGTAAAATATTGTAAGAAATTATAAAATTATTAGAAATTGTAAAAGATTGTAATTTTTTAAATAGTAAAAATTGTTGCAACTTGGAATAAAGTATACATTCTGTAATTACATTGAAAATATTAACTATTTCATATAAAATTGTCTGTCCTAATAAAATCAATTTTATAATAAAAAAGTTGTTTTAAAAGTATTTTAATAAAATTTGAATAAATTTTAATATTTTAAAGTATATCAAATTTTAGTACTATACCAATGTTACTAGCAATATGTTTGTTTGACTTGACTACCTATTTAATGTCTGAGTAAGCTTCCATCCATCACCCATCATCATGCACATGTTCCTTTTATTTTGTATCAAAGTGTTTTAGAATGGTTAAACACTCGACCCAAGGGCAAATCCAGTGGGGCTGGTAGGGCCCAACCCCCCTAAAATAGAATTTTTTTCATTTATACCCTTTAAAATTTTTAAAATTTTAAATTAGTAAAGGTAAAATTGTATTTTATCCCCCTAACAATGATAAAATTTTGATTTATTCTTTTAAAAATTGTATTTTTACTATTGTAAAAATTACAATTTAATTTCGGCACCCCCTAAAAAATTTTTTTGGCTTTGCCCCTGACTCGACCATAGTTCTTAAGATATTGGTCTACAAACAAATTATTTGTCTTGAGATAGTAAAAAATATCTGGAATAATTAAAATATTTTTTAATTATTATTTAACTGAAATAAAATTATTTTTATTATTTAAATAAACTGAAAAAATTATCCAAATTTATAAGCTAAAAGATCTACCAATTATAAATTTCTATTGATTGAATAAAAGTAATTGTAGATGGTATCCTTCTAACTTCTAAAAGCTAACAATTTCGTATTCAAGATTTAGTAATGCGATTTAGAAAATTTTGAAGATATTAAAATTTCTAATATATATATTTTAAAATATTTAGTAAATTTTTATATTATATATTTTTTATTTTTAACTTTTAATAGTATTACTAGTTTTTTTCTAACTTTTTAATTTTTTTCCAATTTTAAAAATTATTTATAGTTTTTCGAATAATGACATCACTTTGACATCCGATAGTATATGATTAGCTGGGACTGAAATAAAAATATTTCATAACTTTAAGAACCGAGGTGCATTAAAAAAACCTTAACTATATGCCTTTTTTGGAAAGAGTAAAAGTAATCGAGTTAGGCTCGAACCCGTAAATTCTTACAGAAATAGGCCTTGACTTAGCTTGAAAATTCTTATAGAAACGAGCTCTTTAACTTTGTCAAGCACATAGAATTCCCCAATGTCTAATGAATTTGAATGATCAATGAATTATTGGGTTTCTAGACACTATACATGTATCAATGCCCCCATCGACTCGGTGAAATCGTGTATTTTTCTTTTTGTTTTTGATGTATTACATGGTGAAGTGATTGAACTATAAACTTGTTAGCTAAAGCCATGATCTGTTTGCCCCCATTGATCAAATAGCATATCCATCGTATATCTGTTGCAATTAAATAAACACCAACCTGAAGCATATTTACCTAGTTGGGTAAGTGAAAACCATTGTTACAAATATATCTGAAAAAGAACATGTCCACTTTGATGAGCAACTTTATTCCATAAACAAAGTTGATGAGCTGATGACAGATCACAAATGAAATAGTCCTTACATTCGTCCACAACAAACAGTTTCAAATTTCTCCCAGACAGGTGACAAACATCAAATATCCACCAAGCTGTCTAAACCTTCCTGCCATGTATTTAAACAAGGTATTATAAGCAGAACTCATGGCAAATGAAAAAGAAAATCATTAAAGCTTTAACAGCAATATTACAAAAACTAAAGCCCAATAAAATATTAATCTGAAAATCGAAAAACAATATCCGTTGGAATGTATTATTAGCAACTAAATTATTTCGAGACTGAACATAACAAAATTGCATTGTACCCATCTTTTTTTATTCTTCTATATGTAAAGAATCTTCTGGACTAGGGAAAGTCAATAGTTCTTAAATTTGGATCATTCATTTTGTTGTCCATGGAAACATATTGCACGCTAGACTTACTTTTTTCCTTAGAAGAGAATATCTACCAGTCTAATGGATATTAAGAGTGGTGAATACGGTTAAATGACCGGAAATGTACCTAAAAGCTGCTGAAATAGACTTTTGCAGTAACATCAGTAAAGTTTGTACTTAGGACTTAAGAGTACTATACTAAGGCAAGTGAAAAAACGAAACGAGTATAACTAGTGCCTAATTTCAGCTTCTAATCCAGGCATTGTTGTGAGTATGACATTCTTCTGCTTTCAGAATTTGCAAATATCATATTTGTTCCTTCAATTAAGTTTTTCTTTTGGCCAATTGTTAAGAGTGGAAGGGGAAGGGGCTATCTAGGGTTTGAACCCTGAACCTGATGTCAACCAATACTTGTAATCACTGCAAGACTTTTGCTACTATAATATTATTGTCAAGAAATTGATACATTCCCTAAACTTATAAAGTACTCTTAAACATTGACCAAACATTTCCATCAACATAGAGATTATTGTCAGCACAATGCATCATCAAACAGGTAGCTGCATACAAGTTCTTTACTCTTTATTATGTTCCTTTCATGCTCTAAACATAAGGCTATATCTTGGATTTAAAACAGCAACATTATTATATTCACTAGCCCAGATCTCCTAGGATACCAGCACCACTTGAGGGGAACAAGCAAGAACAATCAAACTAAATAATGGTAAATCAGAACTCATGTTTGGTAAATAACTGGGATATTCCACTTTTATGCATCTGCATGTATGAATTCAGTGCTTTGTTGTCAAACTCCTATTTCTTCTTTACATTGCTATCAGACTATCTTATACTGACCATAATAAAAAAATTTCCATTGGCTACACCTACTAAACAGGAACATACGGGTAACTGAAAAAAGTATCAAGAATATACCGATTTACTCTTAAAGCATAATACGCAATCTCAATAACCAAGGACCAAAAAAAACTTGATTGTTAATAGTCTTACTCAAACCCATCTACGGGGCTTATCCAGAATGCATGTTGTTCTCAATCTCACTACGAGAATCCCCCCACCATATTTCGAGTCATTAGGCAAGAACAACCTAATACCAATTTCAAAATCTTCAAAATGAAATTCTAAATCATACAAAATTCCATGGACAAAAAGACCCCAAAGCAGAAACTGATTGATACGGACACATCCAGTTTACCTTTTCTTTCCAATCAAATGCCACAAGAACCAAACAAATAAACCCCCAAATCACTACACCCTACTATAAATAGACCAAATGAAAATAAGTCCCTTAATAGAAAACAGGAAACCAGTAAAAACATCAGAAGTATTGACAATAGAGAAACAGAGTCTCAAATCCTTTAATCTTATATCCAACAGAGGGAAAGAAAGGGTTAAACGCTTCAATTTCAATAATAAGAGCAGACAGGAAAATTCTGTCGAACATATAGCAGCTAACCTTGATTAAAACAAAGCCCTAAAAAAGTTAAACCAATCCACCATGCCAACTAAGAAAGAAAAAAACAAAAATTTAACCTAGCTAAATACCCCAAAATTTTGGAACTTAAACAACCCTCAATACAAAGATCAATGAACCCATCAACAAACTATGAACGAAAACATCAATAGATAAATATCCAGTTATTAAATTATATATAAAAGAAACTGAAACAAAAAGAAAGAAAGAAAAGAAAATTTGACTGACCCTGGAGGCAGCTTAAGCATTAGCAGTTTTGGGAATGAGAGGAACAGAAACGCCCTGTTTCCCAGCCTGTTTCAACTTGGCCTCTTCTTCACGGATCTTCTGCATCTGCAGCATCCTCTCCATGACGAGCTCGTACTCGCACTTTTCATAGGAGTGGCGTTCAATCTCGCATTTCCAAGGTAAGTAAAACTCGGCTTGGCGGCACTTGTTGAGCGGGATGAGAAGATGTGCACATTGATCCCTGTACGGGATGGGGACCTTGTTCTCCACCATCTCTGCTTGTGTTGCTATCATCTTCTTCGATGAACCCTCCACTTCCATTCTTTTTTCTCCCTTTGATTTGTGTTTGAAGAAAAAAATTGGGTTATGAAAATGCTTTGTTTGAACTCGGAGTCCAACTCCAACGTAACTATCGGCTAGCTCCTTTTTCGAAAGTACGCCCAAAGTAAATTGGAGGCGTTTAATGTAGAGCTCGCAGTACAGCCCCAGCCTGAAACTTTTTACATTCCGAAACGAGCTCTAAATGATTCGAATCTGAGTAGGTCTGAGATCAATTTAGCCCGAGTTGAAAATAAATCCAATTCAAAGTCCAAAATTTACAAAATAAATAATATAATTTTATGACAATTATTTATTTTATAAAATGTCTTCATAAATCTTATATATTTATATTAAAATGTAATTAATAATAATTTTTAATTAAATTGTAAAGTGAAATAAATTATTAAAATAATTTTATTGATAATATAAAATATATAATTACTCTTATTGCATAGGATTAAACATGAGTTATTAGGTCATACTAATAATATTATTAATAATTTTAATTTTAATTTTAATGATTACTCTTTTTTATTTGAAAATTTAGATTTTAGTTTTTAGTTTCCATTTGGTCAAGATGCTGACAAGTGTCAAATTAAATATAGTAAAATATTTTAAAAATAAATATATAAAAATAGACACATGATAATTTTTAAGGATGTTTATGTAATAAAAAAATATTGGCAATATACTAAATGCTAACCCTATTTTTATTTAGGTTGGGTTTTGAAAGTTTAAATTGAGCTTAGGTTTGAGTTTGAGTTTAAATATATATTACATCTAATATATTAACCGACAACATCAAATCAACCAATTACCTAACTTGATCTTAATGCACATATATCAACTATTAATATATTATATATTACTTAAAGCATATTTTAACCAAGATAATAATAAACAATAATAGTTAATAGTTAATATATTATCTATTTCTATAATAGTATGTAATATAGTATTACATAATAGATTAATATATTTTAAAACTATTAATACACATATATCACAATTAATTGATCCAAAATCAAAACTAAATTTACCAATCAATTTGCTTGAATTGGCTCGATTTAATAATTAAATCAGTTTTAATTGCTAGCTATAATAGATAATATACTATTACATACTATAATTAATAACATAGTATATGGAGATGGATCTACTTACACAAGTGTAAAATTAAAGTGGTTTTACACCCTTTCATATCTCTTTATACGATTAATATTTTAACAATCCAACCGTAAAATTTATCAATATAATTGTATTTTGTTGCATATAATTTTTCGAACTGATCTAATATCTCTATCATATTGATCTAAAATACTATACATCAGGGGTGTAACCAAACAGGGGCATGCAGGGGTCTTGGCTCCCTCTTGGCTCAAGGGGAAATTTTCTTTATAGCCTCTCCCCAAAATTAAGAGATTTAATTTATTCCTTTTTTAAATTTTAATTAAATGAAAAAAGTTATAATTTTAGTCTTTTTAAAAAGTTAATGATTTGATTTAAGCATTTTAATACAATTTTTTTAGTTTTGGCCTTCCCAAAATTTAAAATCTTATCTTGGCCCCTTAAACAAAATTTTGACTTCACCCTAATAAATATATATTAATATTAATATTTATTGATTTTTGGAAGTTTTTACTTAAAACAAATAGTTAGAAATCCTTAATTTACATCAAATTTGACATGTATGATCTATATGAATGAAATATAAATTGTGATGGTCAAATCGTTAAAATTTTAAGGATAAACTACACCAAATATAATTGAACTTTGGTAATTCATTTTTGCCACTGAACTTTTGAAACTTACAAAGATATCACTAACATTATCGCATTATTACAAAAATGCCACTCAATCGTTTATTGTTGTTGTTAGGTAACGTTCATGGCATGGCACGTTAAATTTGCCACGTCTTTAATTTTTTAATATTAAAATGTTTATTTTCTTTTTTTTCCTCTCTTTTTCTTTTATTTATTTTTTCATCTTATTTCCTTTCTGAGAAAACCCTAGTCGTTACCAATTCTATCACCATCGATGGCTTCCTTGGATACCAAACCTATCGTTAGATCTCCCAAAGTTGTTCCTTAATTTCGATAAGTCTAATCTCAACCCTTTCGCTCCTTCCATAAACATAAACACAAACCCAAACTCAACTCACCGAAGATGATGATGGTTAAATCGAGAGGAATAGATTAATTTATCAGAATTATTAGCAAATTAATATCTCTCCATTCATCAGTAGTGACCTATCATGTGTTTTAGATTTTTTTCCCTTCCTTTCAGATAATGTGTATATATGTGTATACACAAACATATATAGCAATTATAAATGATGGTATATTGATTTTCTAAGCTAACTTTACTTATGACAATAGAGACAGAGCTAGAATTGGTGTTCATGGACAAGAATAACAACCAAAAATCAATCATTAAACAAAAAAATTGTTTATAGTAGGATGAAAATGCTTGAACAAAATTATTATCTCAAAATTATGTATACACATATAAGTTGTATATATAAATAAATATACATAGACGTTTAGGGTGGGGGTAATACAAGGTAATCATACATGCAGTAAACCACGAGATGGATGTCATAGCTATCTACAGTAACAGAAAATTAACAATGGGAAATACAAACTCCAACAACACTGTCTAATAAATCTCATGCACGAATAGTCGTCGAAATTGAGGTCAGGACAATAAGGAGAAGTGGCGCCATTATTCTTTCTAGAGCTACTACTTACACCTCTTGGATTGCTTAGTGATGTCTCGGTGGCTGGTGGAGGAATGGTAGGCGATGGGGATGGAAGAACCCATGATGATGAGTTATCAGTTTGGTTATCTCCTTGGCTGAGCATGGTAAAGCTGGAACAATTCCCCATTTCAGTGTTTTCATTATTCAACGATGTTTGGAAACTGAAAGGGACTTGTGGATCTAGCAAGTGAGGTAACAGAGTGCGATGGTGGATTTGTTGAGAAGTAGTATTTACTGGAGAAAATTGGGATGAATTTGGAATGACTAGGTTGTCTTTTACATGAGCTAAAATTGGTGAACTTAATAAGTTGATAGCTACGATGTCTGCAATTCCACGGCGGAGTTGTTTATGTTTCTGGAAGGAGTGAAAGGGTTGCGGCTAGGCTTATCGGAATCACGAGACAACCTTGGGAGATTCACTGGCTGGTTTGGTGTCCGGAGAAGCCATGGACAGTGGTGAAACCGGTGGCACATTTAAATATTAAAGAAAATAAATAAAATAAATAAAATAGACAATAAATGTTTTAATATTAAAGAAGAAAAAACAATATTTTTTTAAAACACGTGGCACATTTAGACGTACCTTACCAAATAACGACAGTAATAAGTTTCAAAAAATTGGTGGAAAAAATGAAAAATTAACCAAAGTTCAATCGCATCTGGTTCAATTTAACAAAATAATAATCATACAAAAGATACTTAAGGTGTAAAATATTTTAGTTTTACATTAACGTAAGTGTATCCCTTCACATAGTATATAACTATTACTAAAACTATTAATACACATATATAACTATTACTATATTATAGATTATAATAAAAGATATAGTATTACATAATATTATAATGTTTAATCATTTTTTATACTCTATATGATACCACTAAGGGCTAGTTTGACAATACTTTGGAAAAGTGCTGTGGAAAAGTGCTATTGAAAAGTGCTTTTGAAAAGTTTGGTTTAAAATTTGAGTGTTTAGCAGTACTGTCAACAAGTGCTTTTGAGAAATAAAATGTCCATTTTAGACATATTATTATCAAGTAACAAATATGCATTTAAATAATATTTAAATTAGTTAATATCATTATATTTTAGTAAGAATATAAAAAAATTATTACAACTTGTTGTTAATATTTTAATATATGAAATATAAATTTTAAATATTTTAAGCAATAAATATTAATTATTTATAAAATTTAATTAGAATATATAAACTATATTTTAAATATTTAAATATAACCATTAAATATTTGTAATTAGTATTTTAAAAATATTTTTTTTATTTTTAATTAATAATTTTAACAAATTTGTAATTAAACACCAAGAAAAGAAAAGGAAAGTACTAGGTTATTAGAGGGGTGAAAAAGTAATTTAAGCACCAAAAGTGCTTTTGGGAGAGGAAAAGCTAACATTAAAGCTAAAATTTTTAGCTTTTCCTTTTCAGAAGTGTTTTTGAAGCTAAAATTTTCAGCCAAAAGCAGCTTGTTCTGCACAGCTTTTCTTCCAAAAGTGCTTTTGGAGTCAGAAGTGCTTTTTTTAAGCAATGAAGAACTGACCCTAAATGTAACATCCTGTTACCTGATCCGATCGCCAGATTCGAGTTACAAAGTGTCACATTCATTGTCGGAGCAACTACGGTCAACTACATTCAATTTATACTATTAAATGATCAATTTCAACTTAATCATGCATACCATACAATATACAACAGTTTCTAGGCCTTATACAACCTTCCAAAAGCTCTAAAACTAACTTGAGGTCGAAATAAGACCAAATTGTAAGAATTCAAATCATCGGGTTGACGTTGCGACGTTAGGGAATTTCTCGTCGCAACGCAACATACTGAGTAGGTTTCTTTGCAATGAACCAAACCCGACGTCGTGTTGTGGAATGGCAACATGGTCTCATCGTGATGGTAGAATTTGATGTCGCAACTTGACATATTGACTTCAAATGGTCAAGTTTTGTTACCTGTTTGCAAACACCTAAAACTTTTCAATTTTAATTACAAATATAATTTCAACAAAATCTCAGTACCTAATGAATTCCACTAAATATATAGTATCATTTATACTATTGGAAGATTGAATTTAAAAAATGCAGCGGAAAATAGGTTTAAGGGAAAACTAGAGTTTTAAATTTTTTTTCCAAAATAAGAACTTGATTGTGTTATCTAAAGTAATAAACACTCAATCAAAATTAGTACATTTTTTTATTCGTCTAGGATGAACGCTTCAACTGAGTAGTCTTCTCCGCTATCCTCAAGCTCAAGTTTGCTAAGTATGGGTTTACTTTGAATAAAAAAAAAAAAATTCACAAAGTTACTAGTGGGTCAATTTCACAATTTCTCTAAACTTCTAGGGTCAAGTGGTAAATAACAAAAAAATATCTCTAGAAATTTTCTGGAATAATTTCTTTAGAGATTTTTCTCTCTACAATTTTTCTTAAATTCAAGTGTGTGAAAATAATGACTTAGTCTTTCTTTATACAGGGAGAGTTTAGAGAGAGTTCAACGAGGATTAGAATTACTCACATTAATATTAAATTAATAAAATAATATCAAGATAAATATATTAAAATAAATATTTAAAAAAGTTAATTTGAAATTAAGTTACCCGGTAGAGTCCAACTAGGAGTATAATTCTTCCACTGCTTTACCGCTAATAAACCGCCGCCGCCGACCACCTTTCAGTTGTCGGATCATTGCCGTCATGCCCGATGGTGCCATTGCTTACGCAACTTCCCCCAGCACCTCGAACCGTCGCTGTTTTTTCCTGAATACTCCTCGTCGACTCAATGCCTCCTCGCAAGGCTACTGGTGTCGTGGTTGGGACAGGGCTGGCCATTTGAACGGTTGGCCCCACACCTAGCCTCCCATTTTTCCCGATCAACAGGTGCTTGCCCAGGCCGGTCGTTCATACGACCAATTGCAAGGGGTGCAACACCCCTCGGTAAGGCGTTTGCACGCTTGGTTGTTTCCAATGGGGTTGGTCGAAACCCCTAGTAGGTTGTTTGAACAACTTATTCCCATGGCAGGTGCACCATCAGTTAGGCATTTGCATGCCTTGGCGTGACAGCCGATTCAGCTATTGTGAGTTCAGTTCGAGCCAGTGACGGCCTGACCAGTATGGTCCAGTAATCGGTTTGACTGTCAGCCCAATTTCATACATCGGGCCTGATTCAACCAATTTTTGGTCTCGATCTTGGTTTTTGGTTCTCAGATCTAACAGTGTGTTTGGTTCAGTGTATTAGCTAATCTATTACGCCCCGATTACGCACCTATTACATTACGCTCCTATTCCGGCGTTTGGTTCTCTGTAATAGATATTACGCGCGTAATACAATCCCGACCTAATCCCTAAATTCCCTGCTTTTCTAATCCCTTCCCAAATCGCGTATTACACATTACGTCCGGCTTCCCTCCCCAACTCTCTGTTTTACCCTCCCTCCCTACCCGACCCTCTTCTCTTCTGTCCTCATAATTTCTCCTCGTCTGCCTTTACCGATTTTCTCTGTCGATCATTTTTTCCCTTTCATTTGTTGCAGCACGTTTGAAAGCCACTACTTCATTAGGTTCTCTCGGTCTCGGCGTGAGGTATGGATGAACTTTTCATTTTAGTTTTTTGTCTTTGCCTTGGATTGTGGGTGCTTTGCATGCTGATTTGCTTGTCTTTTCTGAAGCATGACTAGAGAGGGTTATAAATCATCATCTTCATTGCATGAGAAGCATCGGTTGTTTATTTCTGATAGTTGAATTGATTGTTTATTTTAAAAATTTTTTTAATTGAATAATCATGATAAAGTTGGAGATATTATGAGCAGTAATATGTATATATTAATGATAATAGGATGTGAGTTATGAAATCTGTTCTATTGAAATAATTTCTGTTTAAAAGAAAATCCGACACCCCCACCCTTAAGAAATTGTGCAGTGCGGTGCTTCTCTACTGTTAAATACAATAAAACTGCATTTCTCCATCCCCAGTCTTTTTCCTTCTCAATAAACCCCAGCTCTAAGGAAAACTTTGGTCTTACCTATCTGCCATGCAAGTTGTGTTAAACAAAGAGTAGTAAACAAATTACAAACCCACTGATAAATGAACACTGATTGTTGTGTATGAATGATCACACAAAATCTTTAATCATGGAGCATAAAAAATATGTTCTAATAACATACTGGCAAAGGTATTGTCCAATGCAGGACTTTCATTTGATTTTACGATAAAGCTGAGAATAGATGATGTTCTAATATCTGATCTATGATTTGAATGTTGTTTTCATTCTTTCATGCTATTCGAGCAAGTATTGTTCTCAATTTGACGGCTTACTATCTTTAAATGCTTCGACAAGATCATCAATCGATTAATCAAATTTCGCAAGATAAAAAGCGTATTTAGTTTCGATTTTCTTACCGAAAGCTTCAGAGACCTTTCTCTCTAGGCTTGGATATTTTTGTTTTGTTTGGGTTAAGGGTGTAAACCATGATGGATGATATGACTGTATATTTTCCGTGTTATGGTGGAGATTATGTTTCTCGGACTAATGCCGATATGCATTTTTGTTAAACTATCTCTTGGGAAAAAATGATTTGTGTGGTCCAATGCAGATAGAAGGGAATAATGCGAATGCCAATGATGCAATCATGCTCGACAAGGATGGTTATGTATCTGAAACAAATGCCACAAACATTGTAAGACTAGGATTTCCCCCTAATAGCTTAGATCTATATAGGAATTGGGGGTTTGGGGAACATTAAGACTGAGTATTGTATCGATATGCATCAATAATCTTCATCTTTGTTCTTGGTTATTTTCCGTTGTTTTTACCAAAAATGGAAAACTGTGAAAATACCGCAGTTTGCCATTCATCTCGATAACTGATAACATTGATGGTGTGGAATGTTCAAATGCATTTAGTTGGTTATAGAAGGAAAAGCTTTTTTTCTAATGCATATGCTTTGAAAGTTGAAAATCTCTAACTGAAACATTCTTATGTTTTACGTTGCAGTTCTTGGTCAAGAAAGGCTGTGTTTTAACCCCTCATGTTGGTTATTGTCTTCATAGGATTACTCGAGCAACTGTAAGTTTCTTAAACATTCATTTGAGCTGTAATTTATATTTAGGCTCGTAAATATCAGAACTTCCTGGTCTCAAGCAGACAATTTTGTCATGAGAATTTCAACTATTTCATTTGTACTTTTATATTGTATCATTGGCACTGATATGCCTTTCATGCCGTTTGGATTGCAGATTATGGAGCTTGTTGTAAAGGAAAAATTTGAGCTAATGGAACGAAGAATTAGCTTGTCTGAGTTCCATGCAGCAGATGAGGTATCATGTTGTTTTTCTATCGAAAGCATTTATATGGAATACTTCTGAAATTCTAAAGTAACTGCATATAATTGATGAAGTTCCTTTGAACCATATGAAAAGGCCTTATTTGCTTCTATCCTATGTTATATTTTAAAGTTCATTGTCACGAGACAAGTGTTAATTATGGTAGCTAGCCCAGTAACCTTCATATATATATTTTTCTGAGTTAGTAACCTTCATATCAAATAGAAGATGTTCGGGTTGTTTCTATTAATCATATTGTTCATGCTTCTTTCAGTGAGTCCCAGTTACTTCTCTTTTAGAGTTTGATTTAATAGCAGGGCAGCAATTTCCACTGTTGGTTATATTTTGTTTGGTTCCTGTTGTTGTTGCATTTGTACAAAATATTATCCAGTCCAAGAAAGGGATTTCCCCCCTTAACTTCTTAAAATCCAAACATTAAATCTAGAAAGATTTGATATTGAATTGCATAAGCAATTGCTGTTATTGTTCTTGGATTTCTTCATACATTTTTGTCTCACAATTTATGCCAACAAGTATATACAACAAGTCTATTTAACAAGTCCTTCCAAACACATTTTGTAATGGTGGGATCTTGTGCACATCTTGTAATGGTAAACTCTTCATGGACTTAGTCTCACATCGAGAAGCTTTGGGGTATTCCTAAGTGCAGTAAGCGAGTTTATCCACCTTGTGATACTTCAGGACTTTAGGTTTTGTTTCTCGTTATTCATCACCAATCATAGTGCATTTTATATTTTTTAGTGCCATTCATCTGTGATTTCTTACCAGTTTACATCTGAAACAGGCACTTCCTTTGGAAAGGTCGGTGGAAACTCCAAAAATCATATCTGTTGCACAATTTCGTCCCGAGAAGGTGCACATACTTACATAGACCTTCAAGCTAAATTTTTAATGGTTCCGGTGTTTCAGTTTTGGAACCTTGATTAGTTCTAGAAACTCTTTACTGCTTTGATTTTTTAACTCAGAGCTGCGGTACATGGTCGCAGGAGTACATGGTGTGATTTCTTACCGGTTCTGCTTTGCATTAGTGTTGTAGAGTACATGGTCAGCAGGAGCCATACCTATAGGTGAGCTAGCATGGCAACCGATATTATAATTTCGATTCAAGCTACTTTTGTTTTCCATTTTAAAATGTTTTTAAAATGATATTCATTTTGCTCGACTCCCTCACTCATAATTCTGCGGCCGAAAATGGACATTGTTTTAGATGAAGATGGACACAAACAGATTTCTTGCTCAAAATGTAGAAGAATATGCAGATGCAAATCACGAAAATCGTGAAGATGCCCGAGTCGAAAGACTCAAGATAGCTACTGAGCAAGGAGAAGAGCTAGCGATTTTGAACAAAGATTTTACGATGATCTCAAAGTCGCAATCCGACCAATTATATGCGGTTCTTCCTAGTTATAGGATTGCATTAGAAGATCACAAGACATAGAAAACAATAGTTATACTTGTTCTTGTTTATTGGGGTTCTTCACCCTTTCGATCCATCATTAGAAAAAGCTTAGTTTAGATTTGTCAACAAAATAGATATACTTAATACACTAAACCAAATCATCATTCTTTATTTTATTTTTTTAAACTTAGGTTACCTTAATTAAACTAATTTTATATGTAATAATTAAATTATATGTAATAATTATTATTTTAAATTATACAAATTCATAAAATATAATTTATTAGTTATAATTATTTTAAATTTTATTAAATCATATATTTTAATTAAAATATATTTAATATTAATTATTTCAAATTTTCTTTTATAGTATCATATATTATGATTTGAGTAAATTCATATAAGAATATTAATTATTAAGAATTTTCTTAAATTATATATTTTAATTATAATATATTTAATAATAATTATTTTAATTTATATTTTACAAGATCATATATTATGATTTGAGTAAATTCATATAAGAATATTAATTATTAAGAATTTTATTAAATTATATATTTTAATTATAATATATTTAATAATAATTATGTTTAAATATGATTAAATTATTTATTATTGATATTAATAATCTTATTAAAATTTAAATAACAATAACAATAATAATTTACCAAAACAAATTTCGCTAATTATTAAGAATTTTATTAAATTATATATTTTAATTAAAATATATTTAATAATAATTATGTTTAAATATGATTAAATTATTTATTATTGATAATAATAATCTTATTAAAATTTAAATAACAATAACAATAATCATTTACCAAAATAAATTTATGCTAAGGGTATTCTAGTCATTTTAGTTTTTTCCATTATGCTATTACACCTCTATTCCATTCAACCAAACACAAGATTACTATTACGCCTCTATTCCATTACATTCAACCAAACAGTTGATTTGCTATTACACCTCTATTCCATTACACCTCTATTCCATTACACCTCTAATCCAATACAGCGAACCAAACGTGGTGTAATTTTCAATATTTGATCCAATTTTCAAGTTCAGTTATCGTTGGGCCAATTGCTTAAATTGGAAATTAATTTCCAAAAATATCATATTTATTTTAATAATTTGATTAATTTAATTTTACTTGATAAAAATTAATTTTCCTAAAAATTAGTGAGATTTTCCAAATTAATTTTTTAATAAAATTTTTTAATTAAATTCTCTAGTTGAACAAATTCTCACGATTGCCTAATTTAATTCCCCATCGAATAAATCAACTATCAGTAAGTTTCGTTTCCATTCTCGAAAGTTATCCACATTTAATTTATTCTCAATAAGAATGTTAATAGGAGGAGTAGGAGATATATTTGAACTGAAAAAAAAATAAAGATTCACTAATTACTATCTTTGTATTAAGCAAATATTTTTCATTTCAGCAACATATCAAGAATGCAGTATGATGTATGCGTCTTGTGTTAAAACCGTGAAAAATATTTTTTTCGTTGCTACTGTTAGCTCGGAGGAATCAACTCGAGAAGACCGATAGGAAAGTTGAATAGGCTTTTGAGATGTTGTGGTGGAAACAATAAAAATTGTGCAACAAATAACACAATAATTTATAGTGGTTTGACTCAATTGCCTACTTCACTACCTTAGCTTACCACAACTAAGGATTTTCCCAAATTCACTAATTTGGCAACCTTTGAGGATAAGGTTTGACCTTACAATCTATTCTAAGATTTATGCCTCAAAATCTTAAGATACAACTCCCCTAAGGTTTCTACCTAAACCTTAAGAATTAACACTCTCTCAAAGAGAAACAAATAAGCAAACAAAGAAATAATCCTTACAAGATTAGGATGTTTGCTAATTAAGCACAAATACAAAGAAGAACATTTGAGCTAAATGAATACAATGAAAGCTCACAAGTGTTTACAAGAAAAGGTGTGAAAGAATTAAGCTCTAGGTTGTTTTGATTGATCTTTAAGCTTTGCACACGTCTCTTATTGATGCTAAACCTTTTGAAGATGATATTTATACCCTATAACTGATTTCCAACTGTTGTGGTTGTTGTAGAAGTGAATGTAGCCGTTGGGATGAAATATCAGGTTATTAACTTTAGCTACAGCAATGAGTATCGATACTTACTAAAAGAGTATCGATATTTATTGTAATTAATGTTGATTTCAATAACCGCTGGAGTAGGAATATCGATACCTTAGGAAATTATATCAATACTTTAAGAAAACTATCGATACTGGATCGATACCTACTAGGGTTTAAAAATGATAGAATGTCAAGTTGGTATAGATTATCAGAGGGGTATCAATATTTTGTAAAATATCGATACTTAGACAAAAAACATCGATACTTTTGTCCTAGAGCAATTCTAGCTTGTTTGAAAATGGTTAAAACATGTTTGAAAATGTTTGACTCAATTGAAACCATTTCAACTTGATTTTTATGAAATTGCTCAACTTTAATTTTATTCAAAAACACTTTAATTTGTTATATCAAAACATAGTATCCAATAAGGCTTAGTTTAGCAGCTACAATCATTCTCACACCTATCAACTATATCGCCTTGGGGTCCCATGATTAACTAGCAAGAACATGGATTACATCCAATCAGTTTGTGAATCTTAATTCTCAAGACTCCAAATGAGCTAATGATCGTTTAACATTTGACCATCATCTCTAGCTTAAATATCGTTTCTTGGGAAATTATTTAATAAGAGATGATCTTGAGTGTGTAACCATTGTCTTAACACCCATTATGAACATGCTCTCATTTGTGAGTCATGTTGGGAAAATCTCTTTAAAAGGAAATTATAAGGGTTTAGGTATTTTCTTTTTACCACACTTATTTTTTTAATCAATTAACTGTAGATCATCTCATATATATATATATATATCACAATTATAACATTATATAATATAAATATTATAAACAATTACAAAACAGATATATAAAGAGATAGGTAATTAAAATAAAATTGCCAACTAATGTTTCAATGGTTCTATTTCTAGAAAATAAAATTACATGATTTTTCGCCACAAAGCATTCCTTAGGTCTTCAACCGCCATCGCATATTTTCCTCGTCATGGACTCCTTTTGGAAAAATTACATTTAAGTCTTATGTCTATTTCTGACTCACAAGAATTTTATGAATTTTTAAAAAAAATAGCCCTACATGGAGATGATAGTCCATCGTCTATTTCTTAAGAACCACAATCTTGAAAATAAAAAACAATTATATAACAAATATATAATATCACATCCATTCCCATATATAACTCAAAACATGCATAAAATCTAAAGAATGTTACTTTCTATGTAATTAAATCATTCAAAAGAAGAGAAATTTATTTTGATTATCCGGTTATACTTATAGATAGAACAGAACTTGGTTTTGATACCAATTTTTGGAAAAAATGAGTTTGAAAAACTAGAGTTATAATTTTTTTTCCAAAACAAGATTTTGGTTGTGATATTTAAAGTAATAAACAATTAATCAAAATTGTACCTTTTTGATTCATCTAGGATGAGCACTTAGACCGAGTAGTCTTCTCCGCTATCCTCAAGCTCATGTTTGCAGAGTGTGGGCTTGCTTCAAAATAGAAAAAAAAATTTCATAAAAATTACCAGTGGGGCAGTTCCGCAATTTCCCTAAACTTTTGGGTCAAGTTGTAAATTAAAAAAATCTCTAGAAATTTTCTAAAATAATCTCTTCAGAGAATTTTCTCTCTACAACTTTCTCTTGAATTCAAGTGTGTGTAAAATAACAACCCAATACTCTCTTTATATAGAGAGAGTTTAGAGAGTTCAATTATGATTAAACTTAATCACTTTAATATTAAATTTAATCTAATATTAAATCTAATTAAAATAATAAAATGTAAACATTCAATTAAATTTAATATTAAGATAATCACTTTAATATTAAATTAATAAAATACTATTAAGATAAATATTAAATTTAATTTAATTTTAAACTATTAAAATAATATTATTTTTGGTATAGTTAATCTGAAATCAAATTCTCTGATAGAGTCTAGTAGAAATGTAACTTTTCCACTGTTCAACCATCGAAGACCAACAACCGCCGGCCACTAGGACACTGCCATCGCAATCGTCAACACCGACGTGTCCGGTGATGCAGGTGCGACACCCTTACGAAACCCTGAGTCAGTTTCATTTAGGTCAGTGACGACTCGACTGGTTGTGTCTAGCCACCGGTTGGACCGTCATCCCGGTTTCACATATCAAGCTCTGTTTGACCAATTTTTGGGTCTTGGTCTCGATTTTGGGCTCCTAGACCTAATTTATGATCTTAGATCCAATTTTCAAGTTCAATTACCCATTAGACCAATTGTCTGACTTGAAAATTAATTTTAATTAATTTGATTAATTTAATTTTACTTGATCAAAATTAATTTTTCAAAAAATCACTTAGAGTTTCTAAATTAATTTTTCAAGAAAATTATTTTATTAAATTCTCTAGTTGAACAATTCTCATAACCATTTAATTTAATTTCACATCGAATAAATCGACACAATTAAATTATTTCCAAAGTCATAGCATTTTCTTTTGATTCAAATATAGTCCAATCGAGCTTTTGTTGAGTTAGCGGAGGGACCAATCAAACATATACAATTAGGCTCTAGTAATTGCAATTATGTCTAGAAGCATCGCTCCGATAATTCGCAATTACTTAATCATGGAGTCAATCCACAAGAAGTACCATGATTGAAAAGTCCTTATTCTATACTCTTTACGAAAACAATTCATCCAGCTGTTTTATCCAATGAGTACGTCATGTGTGTGTTACCTTCATATGATATCCTTGATTTCTTTGAGTTAAATTCGTTCACTCAATACAATCCTATTTTATCTCATTGTCTCCATTGTGTCTTCTTAATGATTAATATGATTATTGTTAACAAATGACTGTAATAAATTGCTCGTTCGAGAACGAGCAACTCGTGGCCATGTTCCATATTTATCATTCCACACAATGCCAATGAGAGAATATCATTAACTCTTTAATTGAGCTATGAATACCACTATTGCTAGTAAAGTCATGCCATACACAAGTTATGTACCCAACATACCAACTATGGGCTCGATCATCTTTAGAGCATAAGCCTCCACTTATATTAAAGCACATGAGTTGCATACGCATAGTTAGTGACTAACTTAAGATTTAGGTAAATCACACCATGAACGTCACAAGTGAATTAATTCACAAACGGATTCAAAATTAATTCATCTTGGGTCCATTCCAATGTATCATTCTACCAATGAATACATCTATGTCTATACCCGTAGAGTCATCTGCTTTGATAGCCAAGACTAGCCATCTCCCTAATTGGAATTGTAGACGACATAATAATCCTTCTCAGTATTTGAATCAAATGCCCACTTCAATTCTTTTACAGGATTACGAATTTATTTAGATTATCTACTGAAGTAAGTTGTCTTTCTCGCAATGTAAACATTCTTACAATGTCACTTATCTTCAGTTTAAACTTAGACAATCAATGAGCTAATATTTTTTGTCACAATTTTGTTGTGCATGCAAAATATAAAAGACAAAAATACAAAAGACATAATAGTGAAACGTGAATTAACTTTATTTATTTATTCATCGTTCAAATAAATAGAAAACAGTTACATATTTACTACAATATGGACACATTTCCCAACAATCTCCCACTTCCCCTAGTGAAGTAAATGTCTCATGTTTCGCATTCCTATATCCTCGACGTGTTTGTTAAAACTCCTAGTTACAAGAGTCTTAGTAAATGGATCTACAAGGTTATCTTCAAAATCTACTTTCACCAAATCTATTATTTCTTTGGCTACTGCCTCCTATATCAAGTGATACTTCTGGTCAATATGTTTGGTCCTCTTGTGACTTCTTTTTTCCTTGGTATTAGTTATTACAGCACTGTTATCACAATACATTGTTATAACTTTTTCTGGTCAATATGTTTGGTCCTCTTGTGACTTCTTATTTTCTTGGTATTAGTTATTGCTGCACCGTTATCACAATACATTGTTATAGCTTTTTCCATACCAGGAATGTATTCAAGATCGGTTAAGAACTTTCAAAGCCATATCGCTTCTTTTGTTTCCTCAAAAGCAACCACATATTCAGCCTTTGTAGTAGGTTAGCAGTGCAAGTTTGCTTTACACTTCTCCATACTATGCTCTACAGCATAGGGCGAATACACTTTTTGATGTCGATTTCCTTGAATCTTTACAAGTTTGGAAGTCTGAGTCTATGTATCCAATACGAGTAAGGTTTTTCCCAGAATACACAAGCATATAACCTTTGGTTCTTTTAAGATACCTTAATATATGCTTTCCAACTTGCCAATGCCTAAGACAAGGATCCGTCTGATATCGATTAATCATTCCCACTACAAAACAGATATCTAAATGTGTGCAAAGCATCACATACATAAGGCTTCCAACTACCAAATAATATGAAACCTTACTCCTATGCTTTTTTTTTCTTTTACTGTCTTAGGACAGTCATCTAAAAAAAGATGAAACCCTGATGTAGTCAGCTGAGCGCCTAGCTTCGCATCGTTCATTGAAAACCGTTCCAACACCTTATCGATGTATAAAGCTTGTGATAAAACTATCGTTTTATTCTTTCAACCCCTAAGGATTCGAAATCCAAGAATATAACTAGCTTAACCCAAGTCCTTCATGTTAATCTATTGAGTTAACCGTAGTTGAACCGATGATAATTCTCCTACATCATTTTAGATAAGTAGAATATCATCGACATATAGAACGAGAAAGGCCACCTTTATGTCCTTTATGCTCTTTTAAATACAAGGTTCATTAGTATTTTGCTCAAACCCATAAATCTTAACCATTTGATTAAATCTTTTATTCCATGAGCAGGATGCTTGCTTAAGTCCATAAATGGGTTTAGCAGTTTGCAAACTTTCTATTTCTTTCTTTTAACAACATAACTAGTGGGTTGAGTCATGTAAATGGTCTCATCAAGATAGTCATTTAAGAATACTGTCTTAATGCGACCCTAGCTCGGGAAGTTACCATCGAACTCGTTGAGCTACCACAAGGACCTATAACTCGGTCACAAGCTAAGAGGTTTCAAGATGTGTTAGCAAGCTATGCTGGTCGAGCTTGGGGAGAGCAAGTAGCCGAATCTATTGATCATGCTTGGACCAGCTCAATAGGCGTCCCTTGCAATTTATTGCAAGCTGAACTTTAATTTTATTAAACTCATTTTAGTTAATTAATTGCTGGAATAAATGCTTATCTTAGTTTATTTAATTGTTGGAATAACTTATTGTTAAATATGTTTATTTACAGTTTATTAAATTAAGTTAAGTGTTTACAGTTTATTAATTAAGCTTATTAATTTTAGTGTGTTTAAATGTGTTTTAATTTGTTTGTTAATAAATGCTTGTAGGTGACTATTTAGTTGGAATCAGTTATGTACAAGGGCTATTACAAAGTGATAAATGCGACTATTTAGCTTGAATTGGTTACATACGAGGGGCTGTTACAACAATAAATGGAGAGAAATATGCATCATTAAAATTCGGCAGCCTTTCCATCTTCTCCAAAGAGCTGTTCAAGAATAGCAACGGACAAAGGAGTGATTACAAATTCCATAACTGATTGCCTCTTTATGAACACTCCATGGTCTGTTTGTGTGCCCAAAAATATCATGAATGTTGTTGGTGTCTATTCGACTATCCAAGGAGAATTTAAAGCTTATCCTAAACTCTTTGGCTGCTCAAGAATGAAACCTAAGCATTCAAGCTTATTAAATCTGCTGAATTAGAACATTAAATCTTATTTATAGTTGTTGTTACTTAGGCCTAGAATTTTAAGAGTCTGTGCTTAGTGATTAAGTTTTATTTCAGCTCATTATTAGCTCATTTAAGTTGAACAATTGTGACTTTTCGGCTAGGTCTTATCTAGCACTATAAATACTTGTAATCAGCTCATTGTAAGGAACTTTGCCAAATTATGCTTAAACTGAAACTTGTGAGATTTCCAACTCTCCTAGATCATTTCAAGACTGAATTGACTTGTCAAGTTTTTCTTGTAGCGTCATTCTTTCTTTTGTTTAAACCGAACTTATCACCTTTTTTTGGTGTGGCGTTCATATACCTTTGGTTCCTATCACTTTTGATAGTGGGTCAAGGTCCTTGCTGTTTGTTATTTTTTTTAAAAACCCTAAATCACCTAAGAGCCATTTTGAGACTAGGGTCAACAATCCAATATTGTTGGTTCAATCTCGGTCTTAGCCAAATTATCCATTAATTACTTAACCATTTTAGCTACTACCATTGTTTGAAGCCATTTATCCTATTTTGTTTCATTTAACCCCGAGGCGAATTTATCCTTACTCATTTCACGATAGGGAAATCTAAATGACTCAAATAATTTCAAAATGAGTTTGTATCATGTCTTGACATCCATTTGCCAAATCTCGTAATCAATAGTAGCCGCAATCGATAAGAGTATGGGAATAAACTTAGGCATGGCTATCAGAGAGAATGTCTCATCGTAACCGATGCTATCTTTCTATGTGTAGTCTTTCCATACAACTCTAGATTTATGTGTTTCCACTTTTCCTCTGCATTTTTCTTCTTGTAGATCCACTTACATCCTATTGATTTAATCTCAACTGGTAAGTTTACAAGTTCCCACATCATATTAGATTTCATAGAATCCATCTCGGCATCCATAGCCTGTTTCTAGAGTTTGGAATCAATGTCTTGCATAGCCTTATGGTAAGTGAGTGGATCATCATCCTCATGATTTGACTTCTGTGTTATAAATACTACCATTATAGATGAAGCAATCCAGTTTCTTATAAACTCTCCCACTACGACGGCTTTCTCTATGTTGTGAACTTGGTGATTATTCTAAAATGCTCGAAAGTTCTTGGAGTATAACTTTACTTCGAGAATTAAAATTTTTCATGTAGATTTCCTAAAGGAAAATAGTATGAGTAGAAACTTTAATTTTATTATCTTTCAGATTGTAGAATAATTCACCACTTTTTTCTTTCGAATATCCTACAAACATGCACAATTCTGTCCATGCATCTAACTTCTTTGCATCTTTATCCAGAACGTGGGTTGGATTTTTTATGCCATAGTTCATAAGTTGTCTTACAAGCAGTGTTGGTTGAAAAATCATTCAGATTATAGCAAGTTGTTTGAATCTTATATCCCAAGAAAGAAGTACGGAATTGTGAATAGCTTAACATTGAACGAACCATGTTAAGCAAGGTTTTGTTCCTTCTTTTAGCTACGCCATTCTATTGTGGAGTGCCCAATGTAATCAATTGGGATAAAATCTCATTCTTTATAAGGTATCCTAAGAACTAGTTGGGCAAGTATTCCACACCTCGGTTAGATCGAAGATTCTTTATGAATAAATCTAATTGATTTTCCACTTTTACATGAAACTCTCAAAATTTACCAAAGGTTTTGCTTTTCTAGTGCATTAGATACACATATTCATATCGAGAATAGTCATCGATGAAAGTCAAGTAATAATCGTAACCTCCTTAGGCACAAATGTAACACCTCTAACCCGTCTCTGTCGTTGGATTAGGGTTACAGAGCATTATCATACAAACAAAAAATATTTATACATTTTAAAATTAAATAATTTAAATCATATTATAAATTATTCATACACATGCATACTGTCCCTAAATTGAGCCCTCCGGGCCTTTAAAATAACTTAGAAGCAAATCGAGACCAATTTGAAACAATTGGGAAAGTTTAGGAAAAATATGCAAAATTTACAAAACAATGGTCATATGGCCGCGTGGACCTAAAATTCACCTAAAACAAGCCATTTCCAACACCATTTCATGCATATTCATTTAGACCATTTGTGCACACTTTCAAGACACCAAAACATCATTCAAATATGCAAAAGCATGCCATTTCAAAAAACCTAATTCACCTAAACAATATGTCATTCAAAGGCACCTCAATTTGTATACAAACATCAAAACTTAATCTAAAGCAATTTAACCATTTCAGATTTACCCAACTTAGTGCATTTTAACCATCACATGCCAACAGAAATGACTAATTCTATGCCATCACAACATCCCAATGGTTCACATACATTATTAGTTAAAAGTACCAAAATGACATAGTTTAACATGCACTTCTAAGTCCATAAACCAAACATACTCTTCCAAACATAACATACCAAATTACCAAATACATAACTTTCTATACATATAAACAAGGCTATTTCCATCCATAATAACCTAGTTCAAATATGAACTAAAACATACCACAAGTAACCATTTTCATACCATCATCAACATGCCAAGAGAACCATATCAACAAACACTTTAAAGTAACCAAAATCACATAATTTGGTAAGGGATCAAGGTGTACCAGACTAACATAGCTTTCCAAAGTTTATACATACCAAAACACCATTAACACATACATCATTATACCATTACAAATCATCCTATACATGCCATTATAAACCTTAGTCAAATTACTCAAAAACTACCAAATTGTCCATTGGATAGCGTGATAGATCTCTGAAGAACTTCCTACCGATCGAACTTCTGATAATTTGTAAAGGAAAATAACTATATAAGCAATGATTGCTTAGTAAACTCGTATAAACTTTAAACATAATTTACCACTTTAATATTATAATACATAGATTAAGCATGATTCAACACCAATACTTTAAACTTGGTATAAGCCTATTGAACACCATTCAACTCACAAATGAGTAAGTTCATAAACATCACATATAATTTCATTCATAACATAATATGAATTTATAAGACATATTACATAATCATCAACCTCTTCACAAGATTATGAACCATTCCATTTACTTACTTACCATTTCATTCCAAATGCTTAGTATAAGCCTAAACAACATCATCAATTCACGAGTTAGTGTATTTGTCCATGATATAAGTGAAATCATCCATAGCATAAATAGATTTCTTATATATAAGTACATCATTTAACTCATCAATCCTTTTATAACATCATGTTACATCCCAATTATGAACTTACCATTTCATTCCCTTTTTTTACCCGTTGAACCATCTGGAATTACATTGGATACTCGGGAAAGCTCACACGAAGTGTGCCTTTACATAACTATAACCTTTCCTTTACATCATTGCTCATACGAGTTGTGGAGTATTCGCAACAACTGCAGGACCTCAGCCATCGGTAGGACATTAAAGACCAGCACCTGAAATATGAAATCCCTAATAACATGTCATTTGTATACTAAGAATTCCTAAGGTTCAACCGAGATTCAATACCCGTCAATTCAACATAGTTTTGATACATTTATATTTTGATTCATTTACATCAAATAATATAATAAACATTCAATTTAAACAACATTTAAGTGATTACAGTTCATACGAACTTACCTGACTAAATTGCAGAAATGACTAAGTACAAAGGCTATTTGGTAATTTTCTCTTCTCCTCGATTTTCCACTCGTTCTTGATCTAAAATAATTATTCCATTCAATTAAATAATTATAACAGAAAAATCAATTCATTTTATGCAATTAAGTCCTTTTGACATTTTACAAAATTACCCCTAACATTTTACTTTTATACAATTTAGTCCTTAAGCCCAAAACATGCAAATTAACCATTTTCATTCAATTAATCTCATTCTACAATTTAAAATAATTAATTTAGCTTATAACCCATAATAATGAAAATTTACAAAATTACCCTCAAAGTTTACCCTTTTGCATTTTAGTCTCTAAACCCGAAACTTGCAATTTCATCATTTTTAATCATAAATCATGCTAGCCAATTTTTACCCAATCTTATAACTGCCCATATTTATTCACAATTTACACTATTTTCCTTAAATTTTACCTTTTTCATAAATCAGTCCCTAAACTTGAAAATCACTAAAATTTACTTAACAAAATACTTACACTTAACAACAAAGCTTAATAATCTATCATAAAATTTCAAGAACACTTCAATTTCATCCACGGTAAAATTTTAAACATTGGGGCTAGCTAGATTAAGCTACAATAATCTCAAAAATATAAAAATTACGAGAAACCAACAAAAATAACACTTACGTGCATAAAGTTTTCTTTGGCCGAAACTTAAAGCTTCTCAAATGGAGTTTCTCCCTTCTCTTTTCTGTGAAAAAACAAAGTAATATGATACTTATCTATTTTTACTTTTGTTTCATTATTTTAATACTTAAACATTAATTTAATAAAACATTTCAAATAATAACTTAAGAATCATCCACATTGCCGTCCACTATTACCAATTATGGCTAATTTGCCATATTAAACCATCCATTTTTTAATTTATACAAATGGGAACTTAAATACTAATAATAATTAACTTTCACACTTTTTACAAATTAGTTCTTTTAATTAATTAACTATCTAAATATTAAAATTTCTTAACCGAATTTTAATACGACCTTAATAACACTCTTTAAATATTTAATAAAATATTTACGACTCTGTTTGTTGAAACGAGGTTCTAATACCTCATTTTCCAAAACTACTTGACTTTAGGGTCATACCACTTGAACCTAATTATTCTTTCATTTAATATAAATCATTAAATGAAATTTTATTATTACACAATATTTGACCTGTAAATATTAAAAAATAACATTTACTAACTTACTCGTCGGATTTGTGGCCCCGAAACCATTATTTTCGACACCACTGAAAAACAAGTTGTTATAACTGATGTTAATGGGCCACATACATTAGTGTGCACAAGTTCTAAGGATTGGTTGGCCTTTGTACCTTTTGCATTAAAAGACCTCTTAGTCATTTTTCCTTCCAAGTAAGATTCACATTGTGGAAGACTACTTAAGGGACTATCTTCCTTGAATCTAGTGATTCCTTCTTGGTTAGTATGACCAAGTCTTAGGTGTATTCTATACCCCTCATTAGAGTGAGAATTTTTAAGCTTTTTATTCACCATTTAAGTTTGAAGCATCGAGTAGCTATTTGGTTTGATAAAGTAGAGATTATTTTTCATCCATCCATTACAGATCAAAGAACAATTTTTGTCTATAACAATCCATTTATTGAATGTCACAAAATAACCATCATTAAATAAACATGTTACAAAAATTAAATTCCTCATAAAACGAGGTACATAAAACACGTCTTTTAAAATAATCTTCCTAAAATTATCAAAATGTAAATGTAACACCTTGAATCATTTATTTCTGTTTCTGTAAATCTTGACATAAATGAGTATTTGCCCCAGTGGTTAAGTGTTCTGGATGTGTATTTGAGGTGCTGGGTTTAAGCCCACTTTTGGGCAAATTCTGTTATTTTTTATCCTAGCCTTATCCCTGCTGGGTAGGCTTATACTATATTGTTTGTAAACTCATATTAGAATGAGCCTGCTGGTTCGAGTGGTAAGGAGTTTGCTTTCTGGAGGTATTGTGTTCGAATCCCTGCGTGAGCATAGGTGATATTTTTGCTTCGGTTATGAGATAGAGGTGTGGAAGTAAAATTCTGAGGTAGTTGTGAGTTAGTGGATTAGTTAGTGGGATAATAGGAGTTGAGATATTGTGGGGTTTAAATTCTATTTTGTTTATTTTAGGTTTTTCCCCTTTACTCAATTTTTCTTCTTTCTGACGTTAGTTCTTCCCTTTTCCATTCTTCTCTGTGATTTTTCCTATTTTTGATTCTTTTCTCTACTCCGTTCAACAACTAATTGTTCCAATTGTTCGATTTGTTATTCCGATGGTTCCCCGTCAGTTTTGGTAAACTTTGATGTTTCATTTTGCTTGTTTTCATTTTCTTTTAGATTGGCATAGTGGTATGGTTAGGGAAGTTAATTTCCTGCAAATCTGTTGGTAGGTGAAGGTGGTGAAGCAACGAATTTTGCTCCAACGGCCTGATTGTGATTGTGGTCATTTTAGCTGGAGGTAAGTGTTTGTGCATTGTTCGGTTTAGTTTGGGGAATTCATGAATTGGTTGTTAAATTTGTTGTTGGAATGTTGTTTCTTAGGGTTTGAAGGTCTCGAAATTGCAATTGCATCAAAATCGAACCAAGTATGTACCTAAAACACAAGAAAATGAGGTTCAACGGAAGTCAAAAATTAGGTCTATCGACGCCACGAGGGCATGTGGTCGGCCATGTGAGACACACGGTTGTGTGACTATCAAGGGTGTAACTATGTGCTAGACATGATTGTGTAACTATCGAAGGTGTGGTCATGTGCGAGACACGACCGTGTGATGGTGAATGTGTGGCCGTGTAGGCCACACGGGCTAGGCCAAGTTGGGTGTGTGGGCCACAAGGGTATGTGGGCCCATAATTTTGAAATTTTCCCTAAGGTTGCATGGGTTGTTTCCATGAACTGTGGGCCTACCGTAAGGTCGGTAAGGGCTAATCAGACCCTTTTTCATGTGATCTGATATTCTAATAGTCTGATCTGAGTAGGAAACTGATATGTATGTCTGATTGTACATGTTGAAATATGTATGTTATCTGTATACAAGCATGTTAAGCATGTTAAATCTGTTATTTCTGTATCTATGTTTGGGGTTGGAATTGCATATGTAGAGAAAGTGATCTGTATGACGACCTTTCGCCTATTATCTGGCAGCTTGGCTGCATATTATCTATTATGTGTTACATAGACACCATATGGTGTGTAGGGTTGGGTGGGTGTTTTTAACCCCACATGGTGTGATGGGATTGACGGAGATGATGTGTAGAAGATGGGGGTAGGATTTTGTATATCTATTCTGTACATTTGATTCTGATATCTATATATGTTAAGAACTGAGTCCTATTCTATCTCTGTTCGTATTTGAGATTCTGTAAATGTTGCATGACTATCTGTTGGGTTACACACTAAGTTTACAAAAACTCATATTTGTTTGTCTGTATTGTTCAGGTAATCCACAAACTTAGGCGGGAGTCAGTGCGATAGAGGCTCAGCGGTAACCACTTGACAGAGAACTATTTTTATTTAGTAATAACAGTTTTATTTTAAAACTGGTTTTTCTTGAGAGTTTGTAATTTTTGGGACTCTCTAGACTGTATGGTTTTAACTTTTGGATTTGGATTTTGTTTTGCTTTCTTTCCCGCAATGTTGACAAAAACACTTTACGCAAACAAATGGTTTTTGGAAACACGAGCTCGGTGTCGAATAAAACAATTTTCAAACTTCTGCTGCAAATTCTTGATAACTTAAAATGGTTTCAAATAAGATTATAAGCACAAGTTTTTCTAGATATTAAGACTCTAATTGGTAAACTAATAAAACGACACGTTTTAATTTAAAAGATGTAATTTAAAACCTTTCTTCGTAATGCTCCAAAATTCGTCCATAACGCCAAGGCTAGATTTAGGGTGTTACAGTAAAATAACTCTCTTACTGATTCAGCTGAAACATAGCTCTCATCTCCAGTCCGCAACGAGAGGCTAAACCCTTATAAAGAAACACACATGGTTAGTGACTCCAAATCAATAACCCAATTGTCAATTGATTAATCTACTAAGTAAGCTTCAACCACAAAAAGTTCCATACCTTTACCATTTTCAGCTAGGTAATCCTTATATTCCTTGCAGATAGGTAATCTTTGCAGCTAAGCAATCAATAACACGACCTAGACGTTATGGCCGAATCTGGCAGTTTTACAAAGAAGGGTTTTGAAACCGATGATACTTTGATAAAACCATGTGTAGTTATTTCATAAAACGTCCAAGTTTTATAAAACATGTTCATTTATATATTACTAAAACTGCTATATGTTGTTCTTTAAAGTTAACCATTTGTTTCGCAACAGAAGTTTGAAAATCGTTTAAAACAAAACCAAACTCGTGTTTCCAAAAAACCATTTGGTAAAGCCCTTTGTTTGCGTAAAGTGTTTTTGTCAATGTTGTAGAGAAGAAAGCAAAACAAAAATTCAAATCCAAAAGTTAAAACCATACAGTCTAGAGAGTCCTAAAAATTACAAACTCTCAAGAAAAACCAGATTTTAAAATAAAATCGTACTACTAAATAAAAATAATTCTCTGTCGAGTGGTCACTGCTGAGCCTCTGTCACACCGAACTGCCTAAGTCAGTGGGTTACTTGAACAGTACAAACAAATAGATGTGAGCTTTCGTAAACTTAGTGTGTAACCCAGCAGATATAGTCATGCAACATTCACAGAATCTCAAATGCAGACAGAAATAGAATCGGACCTAAGTCCTTAACAGATACAGATATCAGAATCACATGTACAAAACAAATATACAAAATCCTACCCCCATCCTCTACACACTATCTCGGTCCATCCCATCACACCATGTGGGGTTAAAAACACCAACCCAACCCTACACACCATATAGTGTAGATGTAACACATAACAAATAATATGCAGCAAGCTGCTAGATAATAGGCGAAAGGTCACCGTATAGATCACTTCCTCTACATATGCAAATCTCACCCTAAAGACAGATACATATTACAAAATTAACAGAATTATCATGCTTATAATACTCGTATACGGATAACATATATACTGAAACAGAACAATCAGGCATACATATCAGTTTCCTACTTAGATTAGACTATTAGAATATCAGATCACATGAAATAGGGTTTGGTTAGCCCTTATCGACCCTACGGTAAGCCTACAATCGATCGGATCGACTCGTGCGACCCTAAATTTTTTTAAAATTTTGGGCCCACATGCCCGTGTGGCCCACACGCCCAGAATGGTCTTGCCTGTATAGCCCACACGGCCTGGCCCAAAAGCCACACGCCCAACCTGGCTTAGCTTGTGTAGCCCACATGGCCACACTCACACCATCACACGGCTAGTAACATGGCAGGCCACACGCCTGTGTGGCGTCGATAGACTCAATTTTCAGCTTTTGTCGAATCTCATTTTCTCGCATCTAATTCATTTTCGAAGCAATCACACCTCCAAAGTGAACAAAACCTACAATTGTCAAACAAAACGTCTCTAATTAACCTTAATTCACAAATACAAACGAGAAAATTTTCGAGCACAACGCAAAACCACAACGGAAAAATTGCACTAAAATGATTCAGAACTTACCCTCAACGATGGTAGCCTCCAAACTTCATTACTCAACCGAAGGGTTTCAAATTTCTTGGGCAACACCTACCGAAATGGCAAAACAAAATTAGTTCAAGAACACCCATAGAAATTAAAGCATTAGACAACACCTCCCCTCAACCCATAGCGAAATCTTACCTACGAACCACGCGAAGGAACTGACAATTTGCAGAAAAGGAACAATACCAGAATTGGAAAAGAAAAGAAAAAGGTTGATAGTGGAGCACAGAAGAAAATGTTAGAAGGAAAGAGGAAAATAAAATAAAAATTAAAAAATAATCATTTGATTATTTTGGCAAAAATTATCCTATAATCTCTTTAACTTCTCACTAATCCACTATCTAACTACTTCAGTCTCCCAATTCCACCGAACCTCTAACAGACGACCGGAACAAAAATTATCACCCATACTCATGCAATGATTCGAACACAAGACCTCCAACAAGCTAACTCCTTACCACTCGAACCAACAGACCCATTCTAATGTGAGTTTACAAACAATATAATATAAGCCCACCCAACAAGGATAAGGTTTGGATAAAAAATAACAAAAATTTCCAAATGTAGGACTTAAAACCAAGACCTCATACACACACCCAGAACACTTAACCATTGAAGCATATACACATTTGTGTCAGAAAAAAACAAATTTAAATTATTCAAGGCGTTACACGCCTTGTTCCCCAAGTTGTAAGTAGCCTAAATCCAGTGGACTCCTTGGTCGAGGATTTGACCACCATTTTAATCAGAGTGTTCATGTCCAGTTCAGCCTCATTGTCTTTCGCTTCCGCAAAAGATCTCATAAGCCTAAGCATATGCTATTTGACTAGAGTACTAGGTTTCTGTTGGGAGTTCATCAAATTTGTAATAGTGGATTGTCTAGCCAATGCGACTTACCCTCCAAGCAAATCCTCAGAATTTTTCATGATCTCTTTAGCAGTACAAAAATTCTCGTGTTTCTTTTGCAGCACACTACTCATGCTCGCTAAAATATAGCATCGAGATAGCTGAACTGAAAAATAATAAAGATCTACTAATTACTATAATTAGATTAAGCAAATATTTTCATTTTAGCAACATATCAAAAATGCAGCATGATGCATGCGTCTTGTATTAAAACTTTGAAATTTTTTTCCGTTGCTACGATCATCCTCACACCAATCAATCATGTCGCCTTGCGGTCCCATGATTAACTAGCAAGAACATGGATTACATCCAATCAGTTCATGAATCTTTATTACAACACATGTATTTTTGTATTACCACACTTCTTATCTTTAATCGATTAATTGTGGATCATCTCATACATATATATCACGATTATAATATACCACAATATAAAGATTATAAACAAATTATAAAACAGATATATAAAAAGATGGGTAATTAAAATAAAACTATCAGCTAAGGTTTCCATGGTTTTATTTCTAGAGAATAAATTAAAAACATGACGTAGAGTGACGTAGAATCTTAAGTGGAGTTTGTTAAAAACAATCCTCATAACATGAAAACTCATGTGACTCTTTACAATGTTTGTGAGCTCTTTCTCTGTTGGGTCAATGGTGTGGTTCTTGTAGAGGCTACCTCATCAGCGCATGTAGGTGCACCATGTAAAGAAAATAGTTTAGGTAAATCTATTATTGATTCACTTGTTTTTGCTAGTTTGCTTGTTGGGTATCCTCACTCATATTCTGTTATCATATTTGATTAAACAATGAAGAAGATTGAAAGTTTATGTAAAGGAAATAACCTAAGATGTCAACATGAAGGGTGTGTCACTAACATCAATCATTAATATTTTATAATTTCAAAATTTATTCATTGATTGATCTTAGGAGCTTTTCGGGTGATCAACTGATCATATAGAAATGACACCATGCATCTTGGTCAATGTTGTTTTTGTTGAAAAATTGTTTAGAAAACATGTTAGAGTTGGCCCTATGAAATAGAATTTTTATAAAATGGACTTTATCATGATATCTAAAGTAATAAATTTGTTCAAATATCTATCTTTCGAGTCACAGAGAGATGTGTTCAAATCACAGAAGGCTTTGGGGATGTGCTCAAATTTTTTGATCAACTTGAATTGAAATCTAAAGTCTTCAAGATTTCAACCAATTGATTTTCTCCTCTATTCTCAAACTTTAGCATGCTTAGAGAATGGGCTCTGACTCAAAGAATCAAGCATAGGACAAAAAAATGATACTATCAAGGGGTAAAAGTTAAAATCCTTTATGTGATCCCAAAATTAAAAATTCAACTTTTAAATTTGAATTATGATCACCATATCATTACAATTATAATTCCTTCAAAACGAGAACCTAAACTCAAGAAAAATAGAATTTATTTGAGTATAAAAATTTACTCATAATCCTTCACTAAGTTTTGATAAATATTTCCTAGCATATTGATTCATATAAATTTTTTGGCTACTATGAGATATTTATAGAGAGATATTTGCAAGAATTTAGTCCTCATTCAAAGTATATTAATTAATTAAATTGAAAGAGTTGAAGTCCAATTAGGATTTTCTATGCTACATGGCTAGTGGCTAGTTGGACCAATCCAATTTTGTGAACTTAACTTTCTTGATTTAAAAAGAAGAAGGCAAGTTCGTATATTTAATTAACTTAATAGTTAAATGCTTTTCCAAAATTAATTAATTCTAATTAAATAATTTACATAAATCAATTCTAATTTCATTTATAATTTTATCGTATTAAAATTTATGTACAAACTTAATTAATTATCTTAATAAAATTAAATTACAATGACTATATTAATTAATTTTCATTTTTAGCTCAATTATTTAATTATTCTTCGGATTAAATAATAATCCAGACAAATCACCCCTAAAACATAAATTAAACTAAGAAAGCATGAGATGACGAGGCCTTCCTTACCTCTCTTTTTCTTATTCGAAAGACCTAAAAAGACCCCTCAAAACTTCATCCTTGTGTTTCAGATTTTGGTCCTCTACAATGGGTAATTAACATTTAAGAATCTTTGCTTCAGAAAAAAGGGAACATTTAAGAATCTCATGAATTTAACTATGGAACTCACGGCTAGGGAAGTTCCTCTATTTTCTCGTTTTCTTTCTTTCTTTGCCGACAAGGGACGAATATAATGGTAAGAATGTTCCAAAATTTTGCCCTTTTTTACTTGATGGAAATCTAGTATTTATGGTCCAACGATGGGGGATTAGGAAGGTTTAAACAAATGATGTTGAATGGCTAGGATTGAGCTTCTGCTCTAATCTATGTACTATGGATTAATTACCACCATAATCCTTTGCAGAATATCAACTTTGGTCCTTCACTTTACACATTAATGACAATTCATTATCTCACTTTTATTCCTTCTAATTCAATCTCTTTTCAATTTAATTCATACCTTAATTTGACGTTTGGTATTTAAACACGTCTAAATTAATCCAACAACATCATACTAATAATACGATGCACATTCTCAAAAATTTAATTATTTATGTCTAGAAACTTTGCGACTTACAACACTCATAGATATCAAAGTTAAGCAAAATATGATTTGTAGGTGTCGTAGTCTTTTAAAAAATGAATTTCTAAGGGAAATAAAAAATGGAAGGAAAATGAAAAAGCTCACAAATCACTAATGTTCCTAGAATTTTGGAATCCGAATGTGTACTTGTTATATTTTAAAATATGACTTTGATTTCAGATGTGTTTAACCGAAGTTTGGTCAATATATGGAAAAGGACCCTATCTTTAATATAAGATTCCAATCTTGCTTTTTGATAATCTCTTCCCACGAATCAAGTTGTCACCTCACCCCAACATTATTCTATCGTTAATTCCTTTCCCAAAGATACATTATGGAGAGTTGGGTAGGACAAAAGTTCTTTTCCCATTGCCTCGTTTAAATAGATCTGTAACTCTATTGGGTTGGCCTAGAACACAAATTCTATTTTTTTAGGTCTATGCCTTTTGCTTGACTTAAACTATAATATTAAATAAATATATTTTATATTAAATTAATGCTTGAATAATAGTTCATAAGGAGTGGAATTATAAACCTTGACTAATCTTTGACCCAGCAATCCAAATTAACCATGTGTAAATTGGCCTCAGTTACTAACTCTATACCATAACCCCAAAACTTGTTTCAACTTTTAGCGGGGACGCATAATATTGATTGTTGACTAAAAGGGTAATTATTTTATTTATTATTAGTGGAGAAAAAAATTAAAAAATAAATTTAGAATGATGTCAAGTGATATTTTTAATTATTTTATTATTATTATCTTGCTATACTAAAATAAATAAATAAATGGAATCCTTCTAAATTCGTTTGTTGATTTTTTTTATTTATTTGAGTAATGATGCAGGGGAAAATAACTTATATTTATAAATTTCAAAACTTGTAGGCTGATTGGGAGAGCATTCCATGTTCAATGGCCTTTGGGATCTATTTTTTGACTTGTTCCCGGTCCACTCAATGTCTGCCCAAAAAAGTCGTGACAGCATGGATATATTATTCAAGGACCTGTTTGGACGTCCATTATTTTGATTCTTTTAAAATGCATATTTTAATCTAACACCCACTAATACCAACCCTCAATTTCGCCCAATTAGGTACATAATTAAGCCTTAATAATTTATCACAATAGACTAAATGATAAACAGCTACCAACAAATTTAAAAACCCTAATAACTCAATTTGGTTAATGTAAAATTTTTCGTTATGGAATTGCTAGAGAGTTGAGAAAATTAGGATCATATAAATGGGACAATATCATTAATTAAACTAAACATCTTATATCTAAGCTTGTCTAAGGGTTACACTATATGTTCACCAATCTGACAGCCTCCCTAATTTTTATGAGGTTTGAACAAAATATAAATATAAAAATTAAATAAGACCAATAAAATATATTAAACTTGTTTAAAAATGGGTGGATCAATAATCCAATTTTTCATATTGTACTCTATTATTTTAATTTTAATTTATATCACATAAATATTGAATGTATGATATTGTAATATAAAAATTTTAAAAGTTTATTAATTTTAACTAAAAAAACATATATCCTTCACTTTTTATTCTTCGAAAACTTAATTTAGCTCAGCTATGTGTATCTACATACAGAGGTGAACACGAGGGGCTGGCAGGGGCTCTAGCCCCCCTAAAATGAAAAATTTCTATTAGACCCCTAAATTTTTTTAAATATTTTAATTTAGTAAAGGTAAAATTGTACTTTACCCCCCTAAAATTATAAAAATTTGATTTGATCTTTTAAAAATTATAAAGATATAAACTATAAAAAATTAAAATTTCATTTGGCCCTCTAAAAATTTATTCTGACTTCGTCCCTATATACATCGTTTTATATATATATATATATATATATATATATATATATGCTTTCAAGCCGTGTTTTATAAAGGTAAAATGTGGAAAATTCAGTAATAAAGTTAAACCATATTCCCCACTAATGTGGTCTTATTCCCAAAAGGAAACATAAAACAAGCGAAAGTAAAATAAGATAAGCTGAGAAGAAGTAGAAGGAAGCAAAGGATGACTTGATGTGGGGTTGCAAAAGCCACGGATCGTAAGTAAAGTTGCGATACGCGGGAAACCGCAAGCGACCCCACTCTCTCCTTTGCGTTTCAGTGGGTGGGCTACTCCTTTCACTAACAAACACCACCGTCTAAATTCGGAGGCCACGCCCATGGTTTGCTTTGACCTTTGCACCTATTCATAGCCTGCCATGTGTATTTTTTTTGTTACTTTTTACTTTTCAAGCAAAATCTTCAAAATTAACTTTTTCTTTTTCAATTTTCAAAAGTAAATAATATACGTTTTTTATGGTTATATTTACAATAAATATATTACTTTCAATTCAATTTTGTATATATAATTATATTTCATGTTATTATATATTGAAAAGAAATTAATTAATTGTATCGATTAAATGTGGATTTAGATTGACGGTGTATTTCCTTGTGATTAGTGTAAAAATAGTGATGGCAGTAAGATTAGATATTATAACGTGAGATAAAAAGTAAGCTAAACGTATTGTATGGCACTCCACTGCTCATCCACTCCCACCCTAATTTAACTCGATTGATATTAATATTATTTATACTGCAAGAGAATATTTATTCAAATTTACTAAAGTACGTTTATGTTTTTATTTAAGGATATTTTGATTATTCATGCATAAATCTAAGACTACAATATATATAATACAACTCCATGTATAGAATAATTTGCAAATCTGTATTTTATTATAATAATAATAGTCCATACGTTACAAATAATAATGGGTCGAATTTAGAAAGGTGTAAAAGTGGTAGTTTGTGTTTGTTTAAAGAAAATTGACCGAATAGGGGGGGCTAAGTCTTTGAATAATACCGATTCCACGCTGTTTAGATATCACTATAAATACCATTGGGCTCTAGATGTCTCCTCCACCAAGCAAACAAACAGCTTTTGCTTTAAGATTACCTTCCTTCTTCATCTCTCTCCCTCTCTCTCTGTTCTCTTCAAACTTCATTTCATTCATTTTTCCAGTTCCTTCATTTGGTAATACATCAACCATGGTGTTATCTAAGACAGCTTCTGAGACCGATGTCTCAATTCACTCCACTTTTGCCTCTCGCTATGTCCGCAACTCACTTCCCAGGTAATCCCATCATCTCAATCCAACTTTCAGTTCCATGGACTGGATGCATGATAATGAGTTCATGCTAATTTGTATGGAAAATATTGCAGGTTCAAGATGCCGGAGAACTCAATACCAAAAGAGGCTGCATTTCAGATCATCAATGACGAGCTGATGCTTGATGGAAACCCAAGGTTAAACCTTGCCTCTTTTGTTACTACCTGGATGGAACCCGAATGTAATAAGCTTATAATGGATGCCATTAACAAGAACTATGTTGACATGGATGAGTATCCTGTCACCACCGAGCTCCAGGTATATATATTTCGTTTTGCTTTTAGCAAATTTTCTTTTTATTTTGATATCCTGAAAGAAGGTTTAACAGAATGTACTTTTTTTTTTATATGCAGAATCGTTGTGTGAACATGATAGCACACTTGTTCAACGCACCGCTTGGGGAGTCGGAGGCTGCTGTTGGAGTGGGAACAGTTGGGTCATCGGAAGCAATCATGTTGGCTGGTCTTGCTTTCAAGAGAAAGTGGCAGAACAAACGTAAGGCTGAAGGCAAACCTTATGATAAGCCCAACATCGTGACAGGAGCCAATGTTCAGGTGTGTTGGGAGAAATTTGCTCGCTACTTTGAAGTGGAGTTGAAGGAAGTGAAGCTGAGGGAAGGTTACTATGTGATGGACCCTGCCAAAGCTGTTGAATTGGTTGATGAAAACACCATCTGTGTTGCAGCTATCTTGGGTTCCACCCTCAATGGAGAATTCGAAGATGTCAAGCTTCTAAATGATCTCTTGGTGGAGAAAAATAAGGAAACTGGGTACATATATCAATTTTCCACTAACATAAAATTTCAATAATTTGATATATTATTAAGTGCTAAATTTATTAATATGTCCATCTCCACTTGTCTCTTGTACAGATGGGATACCCCAATTCATGTTGATGCAGCTAGTGGTGGATTTATTGCACCATTCTTGTACCCAGAGCTTGAATGGGACTTCAGGCTTCCTCTTGTGAAGAGTATTAATGTTAGTGGCCATAAATATGGTCTTGTTTATGCTGGAATCGGTTGGGTTATCTGGAGAAGCAAGGATGACTTGCCTGAAGAACTTATTTTCCACATTAACTACCTTGGAGCTGATCAACCCACTTTCACTCTCAATTTCTCCAAAGGTGAATCACTCGCTGATTATCCATCCCAATTTCCTTGACAATATGCTTCAAAACCAACGCTAAACTTGTTTTTAATCCGTCATCTGCAGGTTCCAGCCAAGTTATTGCTCAGTACTATCAATTAATCCGATTGGGCCATGAGGTGAGAAACTAGCTATAGTTAGGGCTTTCTACTGTACAATTTTTGCTTTCACGTTACAACGTATGGGCCTAATGTGGTGCAATGATGTTTTTATTTAACTACAGGGGTACAAAAACGTGATGGAGAACTGCCATGAAAACGCTATGGTCCTTAAAGAAGGATTGGAGAAAACAGGGCGTTTCAACATCGTGTCAAAGGACGATGGGGTGCCTTTAGTGGCATTTTCTCTCAAGGACAACAAGCGGCACGACGAGTTCGAGATATCGGAGATGTTGCGCCGATACGGTTGGATTGTGCCTGCATACACCATGCCAGCAGATGCTCAGCACATCACCGTGCTTCGTGTTGTCATCAGGGAAGACTTCTCTCGAACCTTGGCTGAGCGCCTTGTGCTTGACATCCAAAAAGTGGTCCATGAGCTCGATGCCCTCCCTGCAAAGCTCAATGCCAGACTGGCCACTGAGAAACAGGAACAAGTTAAAAATGGCACTGTTAAGAAGACTGCTATTGAGACCCAGAGGGAAATCACTGCTTACTGGAAGAAATATGTCACTGAGAGGAAATCTAACAACAAAACCCAGATTTGTTAGGATTTGTTCTAACACCTATACTCAATTTTTCATCTGTTCTTTTTTTGACTTTTAGTTATTTGTTTTTTGCCTTTTGGTTTTTACCCCATTATTCTTCAAGCTTCATCATAGTGAGCAAATGAAGCATGTTATTTCGGAGTTGAGCAATTCAATGTAATCGAAACAATTTCTCAATACTAAATTTGACTTCAATACAATGCTTGTGATTTAAGAAATTTTGCAATTTTGAAACTCTCTGTTCCAGTAAATCACCAATCAAAGAAGTGCAGTACAATCCTGGTATTGCTAATGTAACCAAACCAGTCTTTTTTAATGGAAGGATTGTTATATGTTATTTGAATTTCAACTAATTATTTAATACAATAATATTCAAAATTTTAAATTTCTTCATATATTTAAAATATTATATTTTTACTTCATGTTTAAATATAAATATTAAATACGCATCTGTCATGTAGGACTAGTCAATGGAAGCTCATTTATTTAATGAGTCACGAAAACGTGTCAAAGAAAAATAGAGACAAGGAACAGGAAGAAAGAAAATGGAGGGAATATAGAAGAAAATCAATTCGTCACAATGACAATTAATTCTAACATATGCAAATTTAAAAGGAAAAAAATATCTAATTTATACATTAATTTTGATTTAATGTATAATTGCATACATGGATTTTAATTTGATGTATTTATACACGTGAAACTCTAATTGTGGTTCAAATGTATACTTCAAACTTTAATTTTGATTTAATCATGCACATTTAAAGAAATAAATACATTAATTTTTTATATTGGATAAATATAATTATTTACGCATGCAATTTATAAATATAAAATGATGTTATATCAATAATTGTGTTAATAATTTACAAGAATTGGATCAAATCAAAATTTCATGTATAAAATTACACAAAATTAAAGTTAATGCATACAATTACACATTAAATCATAGTTCATGTATAGTTTTGAGATTTAACCCAATTTAAAATTATTACTTATATAAATTTGGTTAAAATATGTCATAAGTACTTGTACTCTTTAAAATTTTGAATTTTGGTCCATTTATTTTTATTTTTAGGAATTTGATCTTTCTACTTTTCATATTTCAAAATTCAAATTTAATTGCTAGTGTTCTTAAATTTTATTTATTAAATTAAGGTTAATTACAACTTCATTTTTTAATTACATGGCTATCGAGTTTTTTTTATTTCAAAATGTCACACCAACAAATTTAACAAAAAAAGTGTTAACAGTTGGACTTGAATTCTAAAATCTAAAAAGTAGAGGGATTAAATTCCTAAAAATAAAAATACAAAGGACTAAATTCTAACATTTTGAAGAGTATAAGGACGTATGGCATATTTTAACCTATAAAGTTTTGCCCTTCTTTTGTCAAGTGTTGATAAGGATTTTAAAGATAAATACTCGATAAAATATTAAAAATAAAGTCTTTCAATATTTAAAATTTTAATGTATTTGATAGTTATATTAATTTTTATTAAATACAAAATTTTCAATAGAATTTTTTTGAAAAAATAACTACGTATCACTTAATGATAAATAGTGAAGAGAAAATCCCCCAAAGTTTACTCCCAAAGCTAGATTCCTTCTATTTTGATCTCTATCACCTTGTTTTCCTCTTGGGGATAAATCAAATCTTGGTTGAAACAAGAGGGGAAATTTGGTCCAAATCAGAGTGTGTAGCTCACGCTATTTCATCTATCTCGGCGTATCTATTGCCTTTGTCGTAAACTTGCATGAGTTGCTTTGGCTTGTTATTAGTCCAGGCGTATTTGAGATGTTCATGCATCAAACCTATTATGTAAGCCTAGTGCCCTAACTGTCAGTCAAGTCTTGATATTCCACTACTATTGCGTTGAAACGATGAACAATGCTCAGATAAATTCGCCTTATTGTTGCCTAATTCCTAGCAAACTTGTCTTACTCTTGCTTGATTCTCTTGTTTTCGAAAAATTATCCTATAATTTTCCTTTTTAACTCACTGAAGTTATGAATAAACCCCACTAGGAATGAAGAATATCAACTCTTGGCATGACTCCTGAGAATCATTGAAACACATTGCATTTTAATGCGCTTAAGACACTAGGATCTCCATATAATCACCATATTGCTCAATCTACTTTTGGGATATTTATTGTCATCATACTTTTCTTTTAGCAACTTGAAATTATAAGGGAAGAAAATATTAACTATCTTAGGTGCCAAAAGATCATTAGTGCTAAGGATCCAACTCGCTCCACCTAGTTGGGTTGTTTGTGTATCATAGAGTGTTTTTCTCAGTTATTCCACTATCCAGGTCAGTGTTTTGGCGAGGTACCACCTAGGGGAAATACTTTGTTCTTTGTGCTTGTGAGCTCGCCTATTAACTAGTTCTTATTTTTGTTAGATATTAGAGAAGCAACATTATTACCACTTGCTTATCCCTACCAATGAGTAGCTCACTAAGCTACCATCAACTCTCTATACACTGTTGAATAAGTGCCTATGGTTGGCAGTTACACTCATGTTATTGCTACTTGAATTCCTACTATTGTAAGAATTATTCTTGTAGGTTCTGGATTTATTCCTAGAGTGCTGAAAACTATTGTAGATCAAAGTTCTAGTTTGGGACTTGGTGTCTTGAAGTTGGTGAGAGGTATCCAATGTAAGGATTGTAATACCCTAGTGAGTGATTGTATTAGGGGTAATATTGTTGTTAGTAGTATGAACTATAGAGATCACAGCATTGTTGATCAAAATTTTTGTTTTCTTTAGATACTTGACTACTTATTGACTTGGTTTTGGAAGTTGGGGAAATTTTGGGTAATTGGGGGAGCTGCTTAGGATAAGCCATTTTTCGATTGATTCTAAAGGTTGAGAGTGAGTCCAAGCTCACATGCTCTCCGTACCAATTGTTGATACTAGGTAAAGATTATGGCGATTTGTAACATATTACTTAGAAGGCGGTGAGTTGTAGATGGGTCAAGACAACCAAAATTTAGGTGTTGGGAGAATATTAGTGTCACATTCAAATTTCTTTTAAACTCAAAAATTAGGAACATTTAAGGGTTAAATTGAAAGAGACCGTAAGCTGATAGTCTCTACTGGAAGATCAGGAAAAGATAGTAATTGAAAATGGACATGGTTAAAATTAAATTTTGGTTCAGTTGAGTTGTAACCAGCCGATCCTTTAGTGGGGTGCAAAATGATTGTAAACGGGTGGATGTTGTGCGGTTGAAGATTGTGTTGGAAGGGTTATAAATAGTTGAAAAATGACTTCTCGGTAAGACTTCCCCTCAAATCTATTTCGTTTTCTACTTCATCTTCTTCCTTGGTTGTTTCAAGGAAGCAATGGTCATGGAAAGCTTTACATGGATAGATGATCATGAGGTCTAAGTCGAAAGAGTGGAGAATTCAATAAGCTGGTAAGACCCTGAACCCTTTAGTGTACATAAGATTTAAGAACCAAAGTTGAAAGCTTCCAGAAACCATTTTAAGGATTTTGCATGTTTTTGGAAAACTAAGGTTAAACTGGGATTACTAAGTTTAACCCATGAATTAGTTGTGTTACTTAGCTACTAGAGGAATGGAAGCTCTGGCATCAGGAAAAGCTAAATGGACAAGGCGAAGAAGCATCAGGTGAGTTTTTGCACACCACCTTGAAATGCTAAGTAGGTTGAAAGTTCACATGAGGTATGAGTGTCTGCCATTTTAGTTCAGTATGCATAATCCCATGAATTTTTATTTATAAAGCATGTGTGTTGCATATGAAATTATGAAAGGGGATCAATGACGGGTTAGACGAAGTTAGGAATGGAGAAAAGTGAGTGAATTTGATAGAAACTGCCATGTGATGAGGGAAGCTCCGGGCCTTGTGGAGGGGACATTGCGGTATTCGAGCATCAAGGTATAGGATGGTCAAAGGAAGGAATGTACATAATGAAATAAGAAAAGTAAATAGAAGATCATAGCTAGGCCATGGGTCCAATCGAAGGCTATACGCCAAAAATAAATAAGACCATAATATAAAGATAGTATAACATCATGATAGAAATAAGTAAGACCATAGCTAAAAGATGCTATGGCATCAAGTGAAAGCATGTCAAATGGCTAAATAGGACTAAGACCATGGTTGAAAGACGCTATGACATCCTATAGTCTATTGGGATAATAAACATGGGGCTATATTATGTAAGACCATAACTAATAGATGTTATGGCATCAAGAAATAATTTGACGGTAAAATGAGTAAGAGCATAGCTGAAAGACGTTGTGGCATCATAGGTAGTTCATTGGGATAGTAAATATGAGGTAATTCACCGAGACACTAAACACAAGATAGTTTGCTGGGACGGTAAACACGAGATAGTTTAATGGGATGGTAAACACAAGATAGTCTTTCAAGACAATAAACATGGGTGGGAAATCAATACAGTAATAATAAGAAATCCCGTAAACAAGGAATACGAGTTAGAAGGAAAGGGAAGGTCTAAACAAGAACTAGTTAGCCAGCGGGTTGGAGGAATTCGCTAATGAATGAAAAAACATAATAGAAATGGGAAAAGACAGTTAAAATAGTGATCATAGAAGCTATAAATATGTAAGTGTGTAACTCAACAAGAAACCAGTCATGAGAATGGCCGAGCAAGTAGTGCTTGGTGTATAAGTAAACGGAAAGGGAGAGTTAATTGAGGATTGCAGTAAGGATCTGCTGTTAAAAATAGCTGGAAGATGCTCAGTGAAACTAGTAGGTCAGAGATAAGACCATGAGCCTTCCAGCAAGGGTATTTGGGGTCAGTTCTCCAGGATAGAGATGTACTAAGAGGGAGGGTACAAGTGGTAGACTATTCCTCTTTAAGGGGGAAACTAGTGTAGAAGTACCAGCCAAAACGGCTAGTTCCATAGGGAACGTATATGTAAGAAAAATTTTGAACTCAGACTGCCACTCTGATGATAGTCTGATGAGTATTACAGGCCAAGAAGCTCATAACAATAGGGCATGTTATGCTTAAGAGCAAGGTATTGCAAACGAGGCGGGTTACGAGGTTATAAATGTTAGAGTATGCCCAAAGACCAATCATGAGATGATTGTAATAACATATTTGTTTTACCTCGTTTATTAATATAATGTATTGCCATTATTATTTCAGTTTCTTTTCTGTGTATATAAATAAAATTTTTTATAATAATGTCCTAAGAATAATATGATTATTCTTAAAAGGTCCTTAGTTGAGTATTATTGTGGTATTGGACAATAATAATGCATTAAGACTAATGTGTAGTTTATTGATGACAAAGTGTTGTCATTGACATGGGATGTCAAAATCAATACATGAGTATAAGTGTTAAAGAATAACATATTGGACTGACCTACTATGAGTATGTTTATTGGATTATTATGTAATAGTCACAACATTACTCATAGTGATTACTATGTATACGATCCTTAGACTTGAGATCATCATTATCTCAACATTGTGAGTAGTATATTTTGACATAGTCAAACGTCCATCGTAACTGGTTTTTCTATAAAGGATGATGTTGGATATACCAAAATCTATGTAGTGAGATATGGTTGATCAATATAGGATTTGTCCCTCTTACATAATGGGAGCAATATCGTAGGCCACTTGGTTGAGTCTAAGCATAATTTACCAAAATCCTTGTTATAATTATTGTAATTATAATTTACGATTGAATATTATTATAATTATTGTAATTGTAATTTTTTTGGTCAAACATTATTATAATTATGGTAATTATAATTATAATATTCATTTAATTATTAAAATATAAACTATTCCCAAATAAATATAGGGTTTTTAAGAAAACCTAATATACCCTAAATAAAAAGGAGTGAGGTCTAGTAGCCGTTATAGAGTGAATTACCTCTGAAAAAGTTTTAGAGAGTTTTTGTCGTTTGTTGTCACACCGGGTGGATTACACAGAGGGTGAAACTTTTTGTAGTGACTTGGAATTGACATACAATTGTGTAATAAGTTTCACAACAGTTATATTTGGTTTTCAGACGACTAAATGTAATCATTCATACCCTTCTCACCCCAGTTCATTCATTGTGCATGGATTCCTGGTTTAGATCGTTAGAATATTTTCTTTCGTTGGCCATGGGGCATCTCGGAGACCCAACAATAAAACCTATCCTGATTTACTCCAATGGGGCATAGTCTGCCAGAGTGGCGAGAGACCCTATTAATTATCCCAATGGAGGAAAAATCAGTGAGTTTTGTGGGACTATGGTAAGACAATGAGTCCACCTTAGATTAAACAATTCAGAATGACCACTCAAAGGGAGACATATCGAGAACCTTTAGGTGGGTAAGCCTAAGGGACCATTTTATACTAACAAGTGGGAATAAGAAATCCACTTTGGAGATGAGTGGAAGAAATGACATAAGTAAAAGAAAGAATAGAGTCAGCGAAGATGGCGAGACATTTAGAGAACTGTTAAGGAAGGTTGATAGAATGGACGACAAGTAATCGCTCAACGATTTATCCGTTAGAGGACAGGAACGAGGATAAGATAAATTCCACTACAAAGGAATAAGAGTAAGTTTCCCAAAATGAGCAGGGAGTTTATTTGCATTTAATTATATTTATTTAAACCCATACAAGATGGTGACTAATTACGTGTAAATTAGAAACTCACTAAGTTCATCTTGCAAGATCCGCAGGATAGGAAGCTCGAGAAGGGACCAAGCTAGATTGTGTTGGGTCAAAGAGCGTCGTAGCATAGTACCATGCGCATAGAAAGGGGGTACCTTTAGAGACTTCGCCAGTGGGGCGAATATATTGTAACCAAATAATTTCTTTAGAATTTGGAGTTAAAACTGTGAACCTTACTTTAATTTGTTGTTTTGGTTGTAAAATTTTAAATAGGTAATACAGTCTGATCTTAAAATAGTGATATTTAGATGAGTATATCAACTCGGTTTGACTATGATGCTTCGTACCTGGATTCGATAAATGAGACAGGTAAGGGTGTTGTAATTAGAAAGGATGAGATTAAGAGAGAGTTGAAGGTTTAATTAAGAAAGGTGTCTTGAACCTTTTCTTAGAGTCCAAAAGCTCTTAAAGGGTTCTCTCTTATAGTTTTTGAGGTGTCATATGTCGCTTTCATATTGGTTCCAGACCCCTTGTAAGTAATTGGTCTATTGATGTCTAATCGTCATAGGTTGTCTTGGACATGTCTTAATGTCTAGGTTGTGATGTTTACAAAATGAATAAACATAACATGTGAGTGGTAGACATCTTATCCATGTCAGCTATGTGTGTAACACCCTTAACCCGTATCTGCCATTAGAACAGGGTTACAGAGCATTACCAAAATTTACAAATCAAATAAATAGATAATTCATATCATATAACATTTACATCAATAACCAATCATAAAAGTCCCTACTATGAGCCCTAGAGGCCCAAAATACACATTAGAAATAGATCGAGACTAAATCGGGTACTCAGAAAAGTTTTTGAAAAATATTAAAATTTTTCAAAGGTGTAGGGGACACACGTCCGTGTGGTTAGTGTAACATCCCTTACCCAAAACCGTTGTCAGAGTCGAATATGAGGCATTACTTGACTTAACTTAAAAGTTCGGGGCATAAAAATTTACTTTTAAAAGTTATTTCACTTTTCATAATAAGGCTGTCCATCTGCGCATCAATCACTAAATCAATTATAACTTGGCTATGAAACTCAAAATTTAGATTTTAAATTTTTTCTGAAACTAGACTCATATATCTTTTTACCATAAATTTTTTAGAATTTTTGGTTCTGCCAATTAGTACATTTTATTAGTTAAAGTCTCCCCTATTTCACTGATCGACTGTCCTGACCTCTCATAACTAAAATTCAATTATCTCATTGTACAGACTTCATATGGTGTTCTCACTTGTTTCTACAGAAAATAGACTCAATAAGCAATCTATACATATAAATTAAAACTCATAAATATTTTTGTACAATTTTTAATGATTTTCCAAAATCAGAAAAGGGGATTCTAAAAACCACTTTGACCTTGTCTAACTAAAATACAAATATCTCGTAATACATAATTTCTTTGTCTACATAGTTATTTTTCTATGAAAATAGACTCAATAATATTTAATTCTATATCTCATCCACCCTCTTATTTTCTACTATCCTTGGTGATTTTTCAAAATCACGTCACTACTGTTGTCTCAAAACTGATTCACTACCAATTTTTACTTTTTCATGATTTCTATGCATAATTTATCACCTAGACATGTATAACAACAAACACCTTCATACTTAGTCATTTTAATTACTATTCATCATCAAATATTTACATATCATCTTTTGGTCATATCTTAAGAATATACAATCGAAATGACACATGCCATAGCTCAAAACATTTATCGTTTTAAAATACCGAGTTGTGGTGGTTGATAGTGTGAACGCTCTTCGACATCTTCAAGATCCCAACTATGCTTGATAATACTATATGAAAGAAAAAGAAATAAAAGAAATAAGCACAACGCTTAGTAAGTTTACAAGTAAATAAATAACAACATTTATCATAAACAATTATATTCATAAATTTTTATTAAGCATTAAGATCTTTACTTTCTTCTTTACTTACTCTCTTACTCGTTTACTTACTTGCTTGCTTAACTTACTTCTTTGTTGCTGAAATTTCTTTTCTCAACTGATAAATGAGATACTCTTAATCTTATTAACTCACCTGAACTTGTCTATTAGGCTTTTACCTGAACTTTCATGTAACATCGTCTATTTATTAGCCCGTTGAATCACTTGGAATACTAAAGATACTCGGTCTCCTGTTTGAATGTAACATGCCAAAGCTATGTCCCAGACATAGTCTTACATGGGATGTTTCTTGTACTGCCAATGCCATATCCCAGATATGGTCTTACATGAGAGTTCTATATAGCTGCCAACGCCATGCCCCAGACATGGTCTTACATGGGACCTCTCATCTCGGTGCCAACGCCATGTCCCAGACATGGTCTTACATGAGACCTCTCATAATCTCAATGATGCCAATGTCATGTCCCAGACATGGTCTTACATGGGATCTCTTTACCCAAATGTCATGACATTTGTATCCAATACATTCCTCATGTTTTAACAGGGCCTTTTAACACTGATTCTCTGTCATCTCATACTTGAGTTAACTTTAGATATTTTCATGAAATAAATACATAACTGTTGAAAAATAATAGTATTAATAATAATTATCAAAATATTGCATTTATTTACCGTAAACTTACCTCGGTACAAAATATGATCAAATCTAGCACTTTAGTCCTCATCCTTTTTCTTTCCCCAGTCTAACTCCGAATTTTGTTCTTCTTGATAATCGAGCTTGGAAGCTTGAAAAACCCTATCCATGGTTTCCCCTTGTGAAATTCGGCCATGGGGTTGAAGATGGACAAAAATTGGCTTTTAATTTTGTTTTTAATTCATTTAATAACTAAATGACCAAAATGCCCTTAATGAAAAATTGTGGAAACATGCCTAACCATGTCCATTTTTGTCTACCAACTTAACCAATGGTCTAACTACCATATAAGGACCTCTAATTTAAAATTTCATAACAATTGGACACCTCTAACATGTAGAACTCAACTTTTGTACTTTTTACAATTTAGTCCTTTTGACTAACTTGAGTGCCCAAACGTCAAAATTTTCGAACGAAATTTTTACGAAATCATTTTGTGAAGTCGTAGACCATAAAAATATAATAAAATAATCTTTTTTCCTCATTAAATTTGTATTCCGGAAACCACTGTTCTGACTAGGCTCAAAATCAAGATGTTACAGTTAGGCCGTGTGGGCATTCGAATTAGGGACACACAGTTGTATCCCAGCTTGTGTCCAAACTTGGGAGCTCTCTGATTTAGGTCACACGGCCAAGCCACACACCCGTGTGCTAGGCCGTGTGAGCATATTAACTTGTAATAAATAGGTGTAGGGGTCACACAACCAAGTCACACGCCCGTGTGCTAGGCCGTGTGAGCATTCTATTTTAAAATTTAATTAGATATAGGGGACACACAACCGTGTCACTTGGCCGTGTGTCACACACAGCTGAGACACACGCCCATGTCTCTCACCGTGTGGGCGAAATAGGCCATTTTTCCAGCCACATTTCTCACCCAATTTGTTTTCCACCTATACTCATAAATTTGCACATTCACAAACCATAACAAAGCAACCAAAACAAGCCAAAATCATGTTTTAAACATGACATATTACAAAATTAACTTAATACACATATATGCATATTTGACCAAATATACTATCTCAAAACAATCATCAATATGCCTATATGTATTCCATCTATCAACCATTTCAAACACACATCATACATGTTAAGGCCATATGTATATGTATCAAAACATGTCTAACTCAAGCCATTCCAATGGCTATTTACAAAATACTTATAAGCCAACATTGGCCAAATTACCCTATACATGCCATTATAACAAAAATTAGTTTACTATATATATATATACCGAAATGAGCTGATGGATAGTGTGATGTAGCTCCGACCAACTTCCAACCTTAACGAGCTTCCGAGTTACTATAAAACAGGGGAAAATAAAACAAAGTAAGCATTTAATGCATAGTAAGATCGTATAACATAGAATTTAACTTACCATTTAATTACAATTATGGTAAGTATTCAAAGCATATTTAAACAAATTGGCCAAAAGCCCTAACACATATCCTCATCAACCATGTTAGTCGTGTATTTCATATGAATATCAAGAAACATGTATAAACTCATCAATAATTAAATTTCCATATACATATATTTTCCACATCATGTAATCATATAACATGTACAAATTATATCCATGTATTTCTAGTATATTCCCGTAATAATTCAACTCCAATTCATTTTATCTTATCTCCGAACTTTACCCGTTGAAATGTTTAAAATAATGATGGATACACGGGTAGTACACACGAAGTGTACAAATCTGTAATCCGTCAATTCATATTCAGGAATGCTGATACGAGCATGTAGTCGGAAAGCTCTTTTTTGCCATGTAACGGGAAACACTTGCGAGCCAATTATCGGGAAGCTCATATGAGCCAATATTGGGAAGCTCCGAAGGCCATTAATCGAGAAGCTCATTAGAGCTAATTATCGAGAAGCTTAAGAGAGCCATTAATCGGGAAGCTCCAGAGAGCAATATATCAGGAAGCTCATGAGAGCCATATAACGGGATGCTCATAAGAGCTAAATAACGGGACGCTCTTGCGAGCTGTGGTGTGTCCGCAACACATGCAAGACCACAACCAAATCGGGAACCCTTAATAACAATGCCATTTGTATCCATCGAATTTCTTATGTTCAAACGGGACTTAGTACTTGTCAGATATTTCCTGGATATGTGATTAGTACTTATACATGGCAATTATATATTTCACAGACATATTACTCAATTTAAACATATAAATATACAATTTAGTTATAAGAACTTACCTCGACAAGTGTTTGTAACACAAAAGTTACTAATATGATACTTTCTCTTTTCCTCAATATTGTGTCTATCCGGATCTATACGAATGAATTTAGCTCAATTTAATACAATTCACATTGAATTCAATCCTATACACATCTTTGGCAAAATTACTATTTTGGCCCTAGACTTTTAATTAATTACAATTTTATCCCTAGGATCGGAAAATAAAATTCATACAATTTAATCATTATTCCAAGTCTAGTCGATTTTCATATGTCACAATAGCAGCCCATGTAATTCATAAATTTCAGAATTTCTCCATAAATTTTTCATCTTTTCATTTAGTCCCTAAATCACAATTTCATCAAAATTCTTTTTACAAAAGTTGTTTATCTATCAACAACCTTTCATTTTCTACCATAAAATTTCATAATTCAACTATACTCATCCATGGCAAAACCCTAGTACTTTGATAGTTTTGCAAATTAATCCCTGAGATAGCTAGATTAAGCTATTACGATCTCGGAAACATAAAAATCATTAAAAACGGGACAATAATACTTACCTATTTAAGCAAAATAAGCTTGTTTGAACTTAGGGTTTTCATGTTTTATTTTAGGAAAGATGATGAAAATGATGATATTTTTATTATTTAATTCATTTATCATCTTTCCAATTTAATCCTTTTCTTTATTAAATTTTCCAATGATGACTAATCATCCTTATCTACTAACTCCTCTAAATGGTCTATTGGTCATATAAGAACCTCCAATTTTGAATTCCATAGCTAATTGGTACCTTTAGCTACTAGAATTCAACTTTTGCACATTGTGCAATTTGGTCATTTTCATCAAATTAAACATGTAATCGGTAAAATTTCTTATCGAAATTTTCATATGATATTTCTATCATAATGTAGACCATAAAATAATATAAACAAAATTTTCTTTCGGCCTCAGATTTGTGGTCCCGAAATTAATGTTCCTATTTTATTGGAAACAGACTGTTATAATGTGGTCCTGATATTGATAAATCTGGGCCACAAGATCTTGATTTTATATGTGTCTCAGCTCTTAAGATATCCTTCCTTAGACAAAGGCATTGACTCCCAAGATCTTGACTTCCTTAGACAAAATATAGTTTGTAAATTTTTAATATTTTGTGTTCCATTTGGTTTTTCATTATTTTTTTAGTACTTTTGTAAAAAAAAAATTCAAATTCCATGGAATAAAATCATTTTAATATAAATTATCAAGAATTTGAAATTAAACATAAATACAATTGTAATTAATTTCTTTTAATTATATTATTTGTGAAATGTTATAAATTCTTTTAAAAAGTTAAAAAATAATAAAAATTAATTTTAATTAATATGAAAACAATTAAAAAAATTAGTATATTAAAAATAAGAATCACTTACGAAATTTATATATTTACTATTCAAGAATCGATTTGAATTCTCTTGAAACATTAACTCCACATATTGCAGCGGTCATCCTCTTGAACCAATGCCCGGTCAAACTATGCACTTTGACATTGGGTCAAAGGTTTACTTGTTCAAATGAAATCCAAGTCAAATCCACCTGCACTTATCCATCCAATTAAGTTACGCCACCATTGCAACATTCTCCAACCTTTACTCTCCTTAGATATAAAATGTTGTGGCCACGTGCACCCGATCAAAAACCCCCGATGACATTGATTTCCGTATACTTACCTTCAACAATGACTCATGACTTATATCATAAGAGTACATTAATCCTGTTAAGCTTTGCGACCACATGTGGATCGACGTGAATTAATTTTCCTACCATTTACATTAATAAAAAATCCCAAAATCTCGCACAACAATGAAGTAAAAAAATCGTTGTCTTTGGAAGAAAAGAAGCCATTATTGATTCACTTATTTCATAAACTAACACAACAAATGACCACAATCTACTCACCTTCTCACTTTCTCCAAATCATGTCATCATTTTCTTTTCTGTTGTTATATCTTTTTTTTTTGTTTGTTTGCTGCCCTTAAAGAAAAGGGAAACTAGAAAATGAAAAGGAACAATGGAGAAACAAAGACGTTTCAACAAGGAAACACCATTGACTGGCTGCTTTTTCTGGTTGCGGAACAATTGCAGCAGAGAAATGAAGCAAATACAAGTTTGAGGACTCTCTTTAGCACTTGTCCACGTAAAGGAATCCAACGAGGTGCTGTTTTGGCATAGCGTAGGGATTGCTGGCAACTGGAAACAGCCATAATTGATGAGAAGTGTGTTAAAAACCAGGTCCGAGTTGGGAGATATAAAAGGGCAAGGCTAGACCGAGTAAAGGCAAGCAGCGTGTGAAGGGTTGATGACTTGGTTAATGCAATGCAATGGTGATAGCATATAAACCATTTTGTGAGACGTAGACTCCTTCCCTTCCATGTTGAAACTTCAAACATCAAAACCCACTTTTTTATATTTATGTTTCATAATTACATTTTTGTAATTTTGCATTTAAAGTGTGCCATAATCAGAATGGGTCTTCTTCCTTTCAAGTCACCCAATTCCCCAAAAAATTTCTAATCCAATTACACTGCTCCAACATTGGCACAAGCAAAGCAAAGGATTATGGCAGTTTTTCGATTTGTGCACATGGCTATCGGTTTCATCACCGAATTACTCCATGCCTAGTCTATTCCCTAACAAGTTATCTTAAAAGGTTACCATTAACCTTCTGAATTCTTACTCATATACGAAAATTTGTGCAAATTTAATCACATTTAATTTAATTCACCATTTTAACCTTAAAGTATATCTATTTTTCATTTTAGTATTTACATTTATTTTTATCTTAATTTAGTACCTAAAGTACACTCAAATTCTCAATTTGGTATTTAAAATATACCTACGCCATATTTTTTACTCCATTTTCTGACAGACGTTACAAAAAAATAAAAATTTATAGCCAATCATAAGGTGCAACATAGAGCCTTTATATAAAAATAAATATTTTCTTTTACTAAATGCATATACACATTAAAAAATAGAAATAAAGATATAAAATTTCATATATATATAATCTAGAAAAGAAAATATAAATTATATAAATAAAATTTTAAAAAATGCGATAATTGAAAAGAACTTAGTTGAAGTTAATAATATTATTACAAAATGTAAACAATTTTAAAATTTATAAAAAAATTAAAAAGGTCTAAAAATATTTTTATAAGATTCTAAAATGGTATTTAAATTTGTAAGATTTTTTTTCAATTACTTGAAATTTAAATACCTTTTTCAATTTTATAACATTTTCACTTTTTATATATTATTTTATTTTTTAAATTAATTATTATATATTTTAAAAAATTATAAAAAATATTTTTAAACTTTTTTAAAATTATATATTATATATGAATTTTACATTTTAATCAAATATTATAAATGTAAAATGTAAAAACTCTTATATTATATATATAATACTAAAAAAGGATATATGACGTGTTAACCTCTTAGTTGGTCAATATCGATCGCCAGTCAAAGTCAAAAGTGTTTTCAATAATATTTGATATTTTAATTTTCTATTTTTAAATTTAAATTTAATATTTTTATTTTAAATAAATCTAATTGCGATGTGACATTTTTTAATTTCTCGAAACATGTCACGTAGTGCTTTCCATTGGCCAAAGTGGCATAACAGTTTTTTTTGTCCGTTATAAAATAGACCAAAAATAGAAAAAAAAAATTAATACTTTAGGTATCAAATTAAAACAAAATATTGAAGCGACAAAATGGGTATACTTCGAAAATTAAATAATAAATTAAGCCCTAAAAAATTAATATCTAAACTCCAAAAAATTTGAACTCAAAAACTTATTAATTTATTCAAATTTATCCAATTCAAAACTAATTCAACTCACTCAATGGACATCTGTAACCAATATATTAATATTTTGATGTTTACATGTATTCGTATTATTTTCATGTCATATTATATTTTTTTTTCTTTGTATTATGACTCCATTGTATTGTCCGTTCCCTATGTTTCTTGAGCATAATGATACAGTAATACCCAATATACAGCCATACATTTTCTCCCCTTTGGGGTTGGTGGACAAATAGAGGTGAGTAAAACTCGATTCGACTCGAAAAATTGAAAAAAAATTTGAATTTTGAGTTAAACAAATTGAGTTATTCGAGTTATTCGAATCAACCCGAATTTTTTTTTCAAATTTCGAGTTTGAATCGAGTTGAGTTTTCGAATTCGAATAACTCGAATAATTCGAATATCAAACTATAATATTTTACATTTTTACCCCAAATTCCCAAATATTTTTACTTTTCCCTCAAAACTTTTACCCCTTTCCACTTTTCCCCCCAAAACTTTTACTCCCCTCCCCTCCCAACCCCCCAATCTACCCAAAATTTATTTCCCACCAAAATTTTACTCTCCCATTTACTTTTTCTCAAAATTTTACTCCCCAAAACCCTCAAAACCTTTTATTTTCCCCCAAAATTTTTACTCCCTCCCACTTTTCCTCTAAAACTTTTATTCCCTTCCCATCCCACCTCTCATCTACCCCAAACCCTCCCCCCTCCAATTTTTTTTTCATATTTTCCCTCCAAAATTTTAGTTCCCCCTATTTACTTTCTCTCTAACTTTTATTCCCTAAAACTTTTTATTTTCCCCCTAAACTTTTACTTCTCACCCTTTACTCTCAAATAAAAAATCAAAATTATCCAAAAAAAAAATCACTAAACGTAAATAGTAATATTTTTATTTATATCTACTATTTATATTATTAAATTAAATTTCACATTTTATATTATTTATATTATTGAATTGTTTAGTCATATTAAATATTTATATTAAAATTGAATTATTAATTATGCCATAAAATATTCGTGTTAAAATTTTATATTTGTATCAATTTCACATTTTATTTTTAAAATAACTTTTATTAAAAAAATCATATTTTTACATTTAATATATTTTTAATTCCAAAATACATAGTGACAAGAATCAAGATAATTGAAACAACTAAGCAAGCAAAAAAGTTAACCAGTATATAAAAAATTAATAAATAAATTATGAGGTGATGAAAGTTAATAAAAATTTTGATTAAGGTGGACAAATTTTATTACTATAGGTGACAGTGGTTATAAGGACCCAAAATTATTTTTTAAAATTTAACTCGAACAAATATATTCGATTTGATTCGATTCGATTCGAATTCCATCTCACTTGACTCGATTCGAGAAAATTTCAAATCAAATTAGGATGATAAAATATGATTCGTCAACTCGATTAACTCGAAAGTTTTTTATTCGATTCGATTTGATTTGGTCGAACATTCACCCCTACCATGAAGAGCGTGGAGAAACGTTAATATTGTATAGTCTATATATTCTTTACAACTAATCTTTGGAAAAATTAAAAAAAATTAAATTAAATTCATTATAAAACATAATATATTAGTGTAAATATGTGGGAGAATTTTTGGTATACTATCATTATATAATTTATATGCATCGTCAGTGAATAATAATATAAAGCATCATCATTAAATAAATAAAAAATTTATAGAAGAATAAATAACAAATATTAATAACTTTTTTAAATATAATTAAATACTAAAATCTTAAACTTTAGACCTAAAACCTAATACTCAAAACCCAAGGCCTTGAACTCTAATCCCAATAGTTATTATTTATTTATAATAATTATAATTAATTAATAATTATATTTAAATAAAAATATTAATATTTATTTATAAGTCTTCTACCACTACAGCAAAATAGACTTTTAACGCCTTTTTTTAGGCCTTTAGTGGCGCTTTTAAGCGCCACAAAAAGTATTAGCGGCGCTTGTGTGCCGCTATAGACGACGCCGCTAAAATTAGTGGTGTTTATGTGAAAAAACGCCGCTAAAGACCATGACATTTAGCGGTGCTTTTGGTACAAACGCCGCTAAAGAACATGACCTTTAGCGGCGTTTTTTTGTCACAAACGCCGCTATAGATCAAACCTTTAGCGGCGCTTCTTGCAAAAACGCCGCTAAAAACATAACGTTTAAAAAAATATTTTAGTCAAATAATATTTATTTTTATGATAAATATTATATTATATTATATTTTTAAATTTGAACTTTAAATATACTTAAATAAAAAATTATTATTTAAATTAAATTTTCTATGAAAATTTTAACTTTAAAACTAAATATAAAAATTAATGAATTTAGTTTTAGAATTTAAGATAATAAATTAATAACACAATTAAAATCCAAAAGTTAGAATTCAAGTTGTTGTAAATATTAAAGTAAAAATAAAAATTTAGAATCAAAACTAAAATAAATAATACATATGAGAAACAGACTGACTAGTTGAACCTGCCTATGACTATACACATCGCAAGAGAATTGAGTTGAAGCTCTATCAGCAACATCTTTAGTTTCATTGGCGATGCAATTGACACTCTTTTCCACCTCAAGATTGGAGGCAAAGTCTAAGTCATCTAGGAATTTGGTGAAGAATCAGAAATTCTAGGGTCTGCACAAGGCTTTTGCACTTCTATTGCAGTTGAAAACCAAGGGATAGCCTGTTTAGCATAGAGCAAAATGTAGGCTTCCTGGGACAGCACAGCTTCTTCTTCAACACAAGTAACCTACAAAAGACAGAACATGACCATTATGCACTATTATTGTAAGTACCATCAAAATGTTACTGAGTATATTACAAGTTGACACTTAAATTTCAAACTTAGGATGGAAATTTGCAATATCAGTGAAATTATCAGATCCAAATGCTTGAAGAACAAGCAAAATATTTAAAGCAGTGTGGAAACAGAACCCTTTGTAAGGTATCCTTCATAAGCAAGAAACTTTCAACAAGAAGCACATTGTATCCAGTTCAGAAACTGGATATGTTAGTAACTATCCTTAGTAAAAACCAGAATGCACATTAAAATGTGAACAAATTCATCAACACTTACCCTTGAATCATTCATCTTATGCCACATATTAGGAGAGGATCGAATGTAGCAAACATAGTGTCCAGAAGTAGGTCTGAATCCGGAATGTTTCGCAACTGCAAATAGTTGATACCTCAGTTCCTCCTATTGCAAAAAGGATAACAAATGAAACAAGTTCAATAATCATGCATTAAACACAAACAGAATACATCTCCGCAGAAAAGCATTGGGGTGTGTCCAAATGAACAGACAAGCTTCCAAGCCAGGTATCCACAGTGAACCATGCTGGAATGCTTACCTAGAGGTTTTAAAAAAAAAAAAAGAGAAAATTCCTTACAAAATGATGCATTGTGTTTAACTGATATAAATTCAAATAAGTAGGTAGCGTACCATCTCAAATAACTGCTGCTTTTTCTCGTTAAATGAAACCTGGCCATTGAAATTGAAAGAATGGATAAATATATACAAGTGTCTATGTGTACAAAAATAGTAAGGGAAAGAAAAGTGCAATCCACTTGTACTCAAGAAACAAAGATAGAAAGAGGGAAACAAATTCTAATTTCTCGTTCACCTGTCCATAGTCCTCGACCACAACACCCCTGGTTATCTCCCAGAGCTTTACCAAACCAGCAGCATCCTGTTCAAGAAGCATAAATATCATATACGCAAAAAAATCCCAAAAACAAAATCTTTGAAACAACAAATATATGTACTACCACATTTACCTTAGTTAATACATGCCTTCTGTTATTTAAAATTTCATGCTGAACTACTGCTGGAGTTCCAGGAATGGAAAAGATTGGTTCTTTATAAACAGTAGCCTGAATAACCGACAATGTAAGCACATTAATGAAGGGCAAGTGATGGAAGAAGATGCTAAAACAAATTCCAGATACAGTCAAACCTCTAAGAGTTATCCATAACAAATCACATCATGAGTAATAAAAACAAATTCTAATATTTGTTCTTTTCTCCTTGGGGTTGAGTGAGCAAAGAACAAATGAAACAGAACCAATTAACAACTAAATGAGCAGCGCAAAATTCCCCAGAATTCAAGCATATAAAGAAAATAAATGTTACTACAATGCAGAGTTTGTATATTTAATAATACTTGACAAAAATTTAAAAAAAAGGAGAAAAGAGATATTTATGAGAAAAAAAAATTTCATGACAAACAAGATGATCGCCGTAAGCAATAGCAAAGAATGAACCACCTCTTTGAAAGACCTTCTGAGGATTTCTTCCTTCAGCAGGCCATCTTGAAATGAAGAATCAGTTGTTGCAACCCAGATACTATCATCATGTAACGCCAACTGCAAAACTGGGTGTTACTTTGTGCAAAGCAAAAGACTCTCTCTTGCTGTCAAGTCTGTCAAATACAACTGGTGTATGTATAAAAAGTAAGAGCCAGTTGAGAGTTAAAGCTAAATATTAGAAGTGCAAATTGAGAGTTAAAGCTAATTATTAGAAGTTTCATACAAGGTTGTCAAGAACTGTCAAGATCATATGCGGAAGAAACCTAGAAGTATTGTCTTCATTTGATGTCAGAAAGATTCTGAAACTTAAGCTGAATAGATATTAAGTCTTAACATTACATTTCTTTGAGTTTAACTTGCAAAGTTATTTTCTGTTTTGGGTTTCCTAGAAAGTTACAGATATGCTGATAGTTCCAAAATCCATTGGAAGTTAAAGAATTTGATGCTAGGAACCATATTTACTTGAGTTTGTATCTTTTTATTAGGTTTTTATCCATTGCTTAGGAGTCGTTTAAGTCAATTTTGGAGTTTCCTACTGATCACAGTCTTTCTAGGAAAATTATTACAGAACTCTACAAATGAGCACGATCTATTTTATATTACCGGACAACAACTGATGAGAACTTCAGCAACTGTTGTACCAACCCTTGCCCTAGTGCTTAGGTGTGAACCTAGATCACTTTTCTTCCTTATCTCTAATTACTTGCATTGATTTCAATCTCAAGCCTACCAGGAATACTTCCAGTAAATCCCGATCCCACTCACACAAATTCATCATGAAATTAAATCTTTGACCCATAACTTACTTGTTAAGAGTACTGCTAAAATTACCATTTACCAGCACAAGCCAGAATTGCTTTCTTATCCTTTATTAGTTCCATCCAACCATTTACCAGCACGCTCAATTTCTATTTTGTTATTAGGGCGAAGAAGAAAAAAAAAGCCCTAATTTAATTTCCTCTACAGCAACAATGGCGAAATTTCAAAATTTTTCAATGTATCTGGAAAAATAATTCAAATAAGAAATTACCAGATATCTTCGATGAAGCCATATTTGATGAGCTCCGCGTTCTCGTACTTGTCAAGACCCATGAAAATGATGTAATTGCCAACTTCTGCTCGAGCTTTGAAGTAAACACTATTTTTCCCTTCCTTTCGTCTCTTAGGAGAGACAAAATTAAGGTTTTCCTCCCTTCGATTAAGGAAATATTAGGAGACTAGCCTATCTCATGCCATGGTTTAAAAAGTAGGGTAAAGTCGAGATAAATTACCCATAGTTGCAGCATTTTTCTTCCCCTTTTTCTTCTTTTTCTTCATCTCTCTTTCCTTATCACGGAAACAAAAATACCAAACATTATCTTTTTTTTTACCTGCAAATGCTGAACAGAACAGAAGTCTTTTTTGACAAAAAGAAAGCACAAAAGGAATTTCAAAAACCTTATCTGCTTTAGTAGGGGAGCTCCTTTAATTTGGAGATTTTAGGCGGAGAAATTTGGGGATAAAACGCTTTAAATGATTTTTGCGGCGTTTGCTTATCTTTTGCCCGTTTTCCTTTGCTAAAAATCTTTTAAATAAATTATCTAATCTCTATTTTATTAGAGATATTTCTTCCTAACTAAAATATAATTATTTTGCTAGATGTTTAATGTGGAATAATTTTAGTTTTTTATTTTATTTTATTTGTTATAATTTGGTCCTATCCAAAATAAAGATAGTTACCTATCCATATCAATCATTACATTAATTTATTTATCAATTTTTAAAATCTAATATTTAAATATATCAAATGGTTTAAACCATTTAATCTAAATTTAGATTAAACATTTTAAATATAAAACATTAATTAATTGTATAAATTTTCATAATTTAATAAATCTAAAGTAAACCTTAAATCCTAAACCATTTAATATATATAAAATTAATCTATTATCTCTTAAATAATTTAAACTATAATCATAATTTTAATAAATTAAAATTAAAATGATCTCTTTACAATTATAAAAAGAAATTATTTAATATATAAATTAAAAAATACCAAATAATCTAAGCCCTAAACCCCTACCCCTATCTCCTAAACCCTAAATCATAAAACATAAATATTAAACCCCTAACCCCTAACCCCTCTTTTATAATTATATAAGAACTTAATTAATATATAAATTTTAAAAAATACTAATTAATCTAAACATTAAACCCTAACTCGACCCCGAATCTCTAAACCTTAAATCACTAACTCTTAACCTCTAACCTCTAACCCCTAAGTCACAACCCTTAAACCAGAATCCCTAATCCATAATCCCTAATTCCATAATCTATAAACCTTAAAATTGTAACTCCTAAACCGACCTTAAATCCTAAATTAACCATATACCCTAAACCATATATATTAAACCCTAAACTATAATGATAATTAATTAAATATTTTAAAATTAATACTATCGTATCTTTTACAATATATATGAAATTATTTAATATATAAATTAAAAATCAATCAATCATGTACCCTAAAAATTTTAAATTTATTTTAAATAATAGTGTTTTAATTTTTCATTTTAACAAATATTTTTCTATGTTTTTATTTGAAATTATTTCTACGTGTCATTATTTCAAATTTATCCATTTTAAAAATATTCAATTAAAAATAAATTAAATTTTAATTAATATAAATAAACAAATTAAATAGTAAATAGACAGATAAAATGTTTTTGCAGCGCTTTTTCAAAAACGCTGCTAAAGCCCCGAGCATTAGCGATGCTTTTTAAAAAAGCCGCTAAAAGCCTGAGCATTAGCTGTGCTTCTTCAAAAATGACACTAAAAGCCTGATCATTAGCGGCGCTTTTTTAAAAACACCACTAAAGTCCTGAGCATTAGCGGCGCTTATTCAAAAACGCCGCTAAAAGCCTGAGCATTAGCGGCGCTTTTTTAAAAACGCTGCTAAAAGCCTGAGCATTAGAGGTGCTTTTTTAAAAATGCCACTAAAAGCTCGAGTATTAGCGGCGCTTTTTAAAAAACACCGCTAAAGCTCTGAGCATTAGCGGCGCTTTATCAAAAAAGCCGCTAAAGCCCCGAAAGGTCAAAAAACAATGCCGTTGGGCTTTGGTTTTTTGTGGCATTTTTTTTGGCGGCACTTTCCTGAAAGCATCGCTAATGCTCAATCTTTAGCGGCGTTTTATGTAATTCGCCGTTAATACTTGATTTTTAGCGGCGTTTTTTGTCCAAACGCCACTAAAAATGCCTCTAAAAGCCAGTTTTGGTGTAGTGTACTATTTTTTGTTTTATTTAATTATGAAATATTATATTATTATTCATTAGTGATACATGAAATTCATACCCTGAATATGTATTAAATATTATTTCTATACGTAATTATTTCATCTCCAATGGAACATATTTCTTTTCATTTTTAAATGTCAAATTAAATTTTAAAATAAGTTTAGTCATATAACAATGTATTTGTACACATTTCGACATTTCCATTCAATAAGTAAAATTCACATAAAATTTTGGAAAATTATTGACTATAAAATTATTTAAACAAAATTTCAAAAAGAAAAGAAAACATTTCAAGGTTAATGAAAAAGTATTAGGTGCTAGGGATAAACACGTATAAGCAACGAACAAGAATAATAATGAATAAATTGAAAAGATCAAACACATAAATTTTACGTAAAAAACTTTTCAAAGAGGATAAAAAATCACGGATAAAAGGAGATTTCACAAATAAGAGAAAAGTACAAGATGGAGAGAGTCAAAAAAAAAAAAAAACTCGAAACATTGAAAGAAAAAATCCTTCAAACTAAAACACAAAATTCTCTCTTAGTTGTGTTATTTTCTATATCTTAAACCTAGGACTAAGGCCTATTTATAGGCTGAAATTCGTAGCTTTTATGACTAAAATATCCCTAGGTTAATCAAAGTTTAAGTGAGAAACAAAAATAGAGTTTAACTGAGAGAAGAAAATCGAGAAACTTAAGAAACATGTTGCCACATCGTGACACGGAGGTGTCGCGTCGTCGGGATGAAGACTTTTTTCTCGTCGTGGTGTTGGTTGCTCATCACGGCGTTGAGCTTTATCTCGTCGTGACGTCGCTTACTATTTTTTCTAAAATGCAAGACATATTCCACAAATCTCCATCTTGACTCATATTTCACTTAACTCATTTACCAAGCCCTATCACGAGCCTAATTGAATCTTCATCGGATACTTATCAAGTCCAAGCAGTGCTCAAACTTTGAAACTGAAAGACTTTTTGTCAACATGTCGGTCAGGTTGTATTCTGTGCCAAGTTTGTGAATTTGAACATTTCCTTAAATGATCACCTCTCAAACAAAGTGATAAAGAATGTATATGTGCTTTGTCCTTTCGTGGTGCATCTAATCTTTGGCGAGATGTATGACACTTTGACTATCACAATATACGATAATTGCCCCTTTTTCATTAACCAGTTCCCTAAACAGACCTCTTAACCAAATTGCTTCCTTCATAGCTTCAGTGATTGCCATGTATTCTGCTTCAATAGTTGATAAGGCCACCGTGGCTTGAAGTGTTGCTTTCCAACTAATGGCACAATCAACATAAGCAAATAGATAGCATGTGAGAGACCTCATTTGATCTAAGTCTCTTGCATTATCCGAATCAACATAACTGACTAAACCCTTTTAGTTTTTTCTGAACTCTAAGCACATATTTCAAGTACCTTGTAAATATCTGAAAATCCACTTAACCGCATGTCAGTGTAATTTGCTGGGTTTGGCCATGCATCTACTAACAACACTAACAATGTGTGAAATGTCGAGACGAATTCATACCATTGCATACATTAGAATTTTGACTGCACTTGAGTAAGGTACCTTTGACATGTATCTTTTTTCATCTTCAGTTTGAGGGGAATCTGAAATTGCAAGTTTGAAATGTACAGTTAAGGGAGTACTTACCGGTTTTGAGTCTTGCATATCAAATCGCTCAAGGATCTTCTTGATGTACCTCTATTCCGACAAGAATAATTTCTCAGAATGTCTATCCCTCGAAATTTCCATCCCCAAAATTTTCTTTACTACACCTAGATCCTTCATCTCAAATTTAGAGTTAAACATGGTTTAAAGTCATCCAATTTCTAATGAATCCTGAGTTGCTATCAACATATCATCAACATAAAGCAGCAAATATATGAATGAACCATCATTTAAGCGTTGTACGTACATATAACACCCCTAACTCATCTTCGTTGTCGGATTGGAGTTACGAAGTATTACGATAACATTTTAAACACTTGACATTATTTACAAATAATTATTCAATCATGATAAGAATTAATCAAATCACATTCCATTCATAATTAAACGTACACATACGGGTCTTAAATCAAGTTTTTAGGGCCTTAAAAATAGATTGGAAACATTTTGGGGTCAATTTGAAACAAAACGAGAAAGTTAGAAAAAAAATTAAAAGTTTTGAAAACAAGGGACACGCGGCCGTGTGTCAAAGCTCAGACCGTGTGGATATTCGAAGTCTAGACACACGATCGTGTCCCAGCTCGTGTGTCTGCTTGTGTGTGTGTTCAAAGTTGGGTCACATGGCCGTGTCGCTGGTCGTGTCTCGGATTGTGTAACATAACAAGCTATTTTAAGACACACGGTCGTGTCACAGGCTGTGTGCCGGGCCATGTGAAACCTGCACCTAAAGACAATAAGACACGTGACCGTGTGGCAGCTCGTGTCCTAGGTTGTGTGAACTCGAAATTGCTTCAAAAACAAGGTAAACTTTACACCTAACTTGGCCACCAATCCAAGCCTAAAACCTTCCTTTAAACATCATTAGATACACCTCAAAACAAGTCAAAACATGTCAATTACATACAACCTAAGTGCCTAACCAATGTGTCCTCAATGACACCACATTTAAGTCATCAATTACAAGCCAAAATTTCATTCACCCTATACTTAACCAATATGCCATTCAAAGGCACTTCAACAAGATCAAACATTTAACCAAACGAACTAAGATAATTCATGACATTAACCTTCCATTTATGAACATACTTCATTCAAAAACATTAAAACTTACATATCCACAAGCAAACATAACTATATGCAATTGTTTGCTTTGAACAAAAAATTTAACAAAGTTTAAAAAACATCATCTTTACACAAGCTACCTTTTAATGGAACATTTAGACATCAAGCGACCATAACTAACCAAAATAACCTAGGTACATGTCAAGACACAAAAAGAAATACTTCACCAACATTGAGTTCGAGATTTGCCGTAGATGCTGAGTCATTAAACAAAAGCAAGTACCTAACCTGTATTCAAGGAAAGGTTCAAACATTAAGCAACTCATTTGTTCAAAGAATCACATTTACATGTAGTGACCTAAATTTTACATCCCATAACATATAAGTTTATCTTTATGGAATTTACCATACTACACAATAATTCATATTGTACATATTCCATGATATCTTTCAGATACCAACATTCTCCAATGGATTTATTATACTTTGTCGATATGAGCCATTCAATGAATGGAACCCAGTGCTTAACGGTTAAACCATAAATAACTTTTGCACCTAGTGCTAGTCGAAAAAACCTACAGATATAGAGGTTGTGCCTAGCACTAGTCAGATAAACTAACGAAGATTTGCGCCTAGCGCTAGTCGGATAATCCGTCGAATATAATGATGTGCCCAGCTATAGTCAGGTAAACTGACAAAGATTTGCGCCCTGCGCTAGTCGAATAAATCGATGAAGATAATGATGTGCCCAGTACTAGTAAGGTAAATTGACGAAGATTTGCGCCCAGCGCTAGTCGGATAAATCGACGAAGATAATGATGTGCCTAACACTAGTCACGTAAATCGACAAAGATTTGTTCACCAAAAATTAAGTCATTAATACCATATTTCATCATTTAATCAATCACAACAACAATCATGAGAATATCTTTGATCTATTTCATAATCGTTCATATCTTATTCCATAGTACTTCATTCAATAGAATTAATCGATCATATTAAATAATATAATTTGATATTAAATATAACTAAACTTACTGGATTACGATGGCTACTAAGATCAAAGATGATTACTAGACAACCTTTTCCTTTCCACGGTTATCAACTGATCCTTTTGCTTCTTGATCTAAAATAAATAGCTTAATTAATATACTTAATTCAACCATCCAAAATATTTATAAACAAGCTATTAAAATTTTAATTACATTTTCTATATTTTCTCTCAACATAAACTTTAATACAAATTAATCCTCAATTAAAAATCATGACATTCAATCACAATCAACAAAAATCATGTTAACCATTTTTCCCAAAGGTTCAACACAATTCATATTTTCAATTAATTCACAAAATAATCCTAGAGTTCCACAAACTTTAAAATAATCAAGAATCATTCGATAAATATGTCTATTTAACTCCCGAATTTAAAACCCAACAAAGATAACACCAAGAATTTGAATTTCTCAACAATGGTAACTTCCACAAATATCATTAATTTTCAAAATTTCAACATGGGTAAGCTACTACATGATTTTAAGGTTCCAAAAATATAAAGTTAAATTAAAAAGGAATAAAGTATACCAACAAAATTGAGCTTCAAATTTGAAAATCAATGGCCAAATGGTGATAACCTCCCTTATCAATTTCAGCACGTAAAAAAGATGAATACTTTCAATTTTGTTTCTTATTCCCACTATATTATTGTTTTCCTTTATTTATTACTTCATTTTCACTTATTCCCTATAATTTATTAGTTAACTATCATATTATATTTATCATTTATTATCCACTATCAACAACTTACACTAGTTTCACCATGTAATTTAGTATTAATCACTGCTTTTATTACCTTATTGAATTAGTCCTTGTACTTTAATTGAGCACCATTGATTAAAATTATCTAATAAACATTCAATTCACTTCTAAGATAATCCCATAAATATTTAATAAAATATTTATTAACCTAGTTCACGAAAGCGGCTTTCTAGAAATACATTTCTTGACACTTCTAACTTTCAGGCCGTCACAATTCTCCCCCCTAAAATGAATTTCGTCCTCAAAATTTACCTGAAAAGAGGTGGGGATAAAGAGATTTCATCGTTTCCTTAGATTCCCAAGTTGCTTCCTCGACATTATGACTACGCCAAAGAACTTTTACAAGGGAAACTCACTTTTTACGTAACTCTTTCACCTTGCGAGCTAAAATTTTAACCGGTTCTTCTTTGTATGACAAATCAGACTGAATTTCCACATCTTTAGTTGAAATAATATTAGTCAAATTCGAACGATATCTCCTAAGCATCGACACGTGAAATACGCCATGCATTTTCTATAACTCTGCAGGCAATGCCAACCTATAAGCAACCGATCCAACTCGTTCGATAACCTATACAACCCTATAAAATGAGGACTCAACTTCCCTTTTCGATCGAATTAGAGAATTTTCTTCCATGAAGAAACCTTTAAGAATACTTTATCACCTACTGCAAACTCAATATCTCATTGTTTCAAGTTCGCGTATGATTTCTGTCTATCGGAAGTTGTTTTCAATTTGTCTCGAATCAGCTTAACTATACTTTCTGTTTCTTGGATCAATTATGGTCCAACCACTTTCTTCTCACTTAACTCTGACCAGTACATAGGGGTCCGACATCTGTGACCATATAAAGCTTCATATGGAGCCATTTGGATGCTATTATTATATACGAATTCAACCAATGGTAGATAACATTCCGAACCAGGTTCAAAATCAATTGCACAGGCTCGGAGCATATATTCTTGAATTTGAATAACACGCCCGAATTGCCCGTCTATTTGTGGGTGAAAAACTTTACTAAAGTTAAGTATTGTACCAAGAGATTTTTGCAACTGTCTCCAAAATCTCGAAGTAAATCGATGATCCCGATCTGATATGATTGATATAGGTACGCCATGGAATCTAACAATTTCTCGAATGTAAACTTTTGCTAACTTTTGAAGTGACCAATCTGTTCTAACAACAACAAAATGAGCTGACTTTGTAAATCAATCAACTATCACCCAGACAACATTTTTCTTGCTCGGAGATAATGGTAATCCTGTTAAAAAATCTATCATTTTACGTTCCAATTTCCACTCAGGGATAGAAATAGGTTAGAGTAATCCAGTGGGAACTTGATGTTCTACCTTAACTCATTGACTAGTTAGGCATCTAGCCACAAATTCCACTATTTCCCTTTTCATTCCGGGCTACTAGTACAATTCTCATAGGTCGCGATACATCTTCGTTCCACCAGGGTACAAAGAAAAAGGACTTTCGTGAGCACTGCGTAGTAGTCGTTCCTTTAATTCAACAATATTGGGAGCACATAATCGATTATAGAACCTCAGACAATTTCAATCATCGATGTTGAAGTTTTCAATCGAGTTTTCTTGAACCATTCTTCTCTTCTTCTCCAAGTTATCATCCATTAATTGTGCTTCTCTAATCTGATCAAATAATACCGATTTAACTTCTAACTTGACCATCAAACTACCACCATTACAAATACTAAGTTAAGCAAACATAGCTCGCAACTCAATTGTTGCCTTCCTATTCAGTGCGTCAGCTACAACATTAGCTTTACCAAGGTGATAGTTAATAACACAGTCATAATCTTTCAAAAGCTCATCCTAACGACGCTATCTTAAATTCAACTCCTTTTGAGTTAGGAGATATTTAAGACTTTTGTGATTAGTGAATATATGACACTTTTCATCATATAGGTAGTGTTTTCAAATCTTTAGAGCAAAAACTACCGCAACAAGCTTTAAATCGTGTCTTGGATAATTTTACTTGTGCACTTTTAACTACCGAGACGCGTATGCAATCACCTTCTTCTCTTGCATCAAAATGAAACCCAAACCACTGTAAACCACAAAGTCTATTACTGATTCTGGTAAGGTTAAAACTGGTGCTTCAATTAACTTTTGCTTTAATTTTTCAAAAATTTCATGGCATTTCTCGCGCCAAAGGAACTGAACGTTCTTTTGTAACAACTTTGTCATTGGAAAAGCTATTTTTGAAAATCCACTAACGAATCTTCGGTAATAACTAGCTAAACCAAGGAAACTATGAATTTTTGACACATTCCTTGATGCTTTCCACTGAATTATGGCTTCAATCTCTTTCGGATCAACGTAGATCCTATCCGTAGAAATGACATGCTCAAGAAATACTACTTCAGGTAGCCAAAATTCACATTTATTGAGTTTCATGTAGATATGTTTTTCTCGTAAAACTTGTAAAATAATATATAAATGTTGTTCAGCTTTTGATTTTGAATAGACCAAAATATCGTCAATAAAAATTACCACGAACTGGTCCAAGTAGGGCTGAAAGATGTGGTTCATGAGATCCATAAATTTCGCAAGAGCATTCGTCAATCCGAATGGCATCACTAAAAATTCGTAGTGGCCATAAAGCGTACGGAAGGAAGTTTTCTATATGTCACTATCTTTCACTTTCAACTGATAATAACCCAATCTTAAATAAAATTTTGAAAATATTGAAGCTCTTTTTAGCTGATCAAATAAGTCATTGATACGAGGTAAGGGATACCGATTCTTAAATTTCAACTTATTTAGTTGTTGATAGTCAATACAAAGTCGCATCGAACCATCTTTCTTTCTCACAAATAGAACTAAAGCTCCCCAGGGTGATATGCTAGGACGTATAAAACCACGTTCCAGTAAATCTTGTAATTAGACTTTCAATTCTTTCAATTTAGTTGGGGCAATACGATAAGGAGATATGGACACCGGTGTTGTGTCAGGGAAAACTTCAATTACAAATTTGACTTCTCGGTTAGTTGGTAATCCTAGTAATTCCTCTAAGAAACACATCAGGGAATTCACAATCAGTTCGAATATTACTGATTTCACTAACCCCAGTTTTAGAATTTATAACATAAGCTAGAAAAGCTTCACAACCTTGTTTCAACAACTTATCAGCTTGAATCGACAATATAATTTGAGTTGGACTACTAGTTTTAACACCATTCACTTCTATAATCTTACTATTCAAATTTTGAATCGAAAACTTTTTCTTTCAACAATCAAGAATCACTACATGCTCAATTAACCAATCCATACCCATAATTACATCAAAATCACCAAAAGGCATGATTACTAAATCTACTGGAAATGTTGAATTTTGAATTTTCAATGGACATCATTTGCAGACTTGGTTAACTAAAAAAGTTTGACCCTACGGACTTGGTACAAGCATGGCTACCTTTGACACCTCAGATTTTATACTCCCAAATTTGACTAGATCAATATTAACATACGAATGGGAAGAACCAAAATCTATCAAAGTATAAACAGGTGTGGAGAATAACAAAAAAATACTTGCTACAACATCAATAACATCTCCCTCATTACGTGTCTGCACAACATAAGCACGAGCTGGCGTTCTGGCCCCGGGTTGGTAAGCAACTGTTTCCTTCCTTTTCTCGATCCACCTCTCGAAATTGACCCATCTCTACTCGCCCCTCGACCTTTAACTATGCAGGTGGCTCTCTAATGTCATCAGGTGTATTATTTTTATTCTTTGGACACTCACGAGTGAAATGCTCCAATGATCCACATTGGAAACAACCCTTTGTCAATTTCCAGCATTTCCCCAGTTTTTCTTTCCAGAATGTTCATAAGTTAACATTTAAGAAGTTTTATTCAGGCCTTTTACACTCTCAACAGAAATTGTAGGTTGATGGTCTCGCATTCTATTTGATGTTACCGATCTTGCAATTGTCTTCCTAAAATCCCGAGACTTTTTGCTTTGATTTGGTACTAAATGAGAGCTAGGAGTCCCAAAGTTTTTTCCCGTAACCCGAGAAGCTTCAGATTTCTTATTTAATCCTAGAGATTGTTCCACCATTTTTGCTGGTTCTGATAGATCTGGAAAGTCTTTAATCTTCAGTACAACTAACCAAGTTCTGATTTCATCTCGCATTCCTTGTAGGCAATGCTTACAGCTTGCTTATTCGGTAGGGATAAGTTTCATAGCATACTTGCTAAGGTGCATATACTCCCAGTCGTAATCCACTACGAATATATCTCCTTGTCTCAACAAAAGAAATTCTTATTTTCTATTTTTGAGGTATACTTACACGACATATTTCTTTTGAAACTCTGCTTGCAAGAACTTCCAATTTATAGCTTCTATAGGAATGTGCCATGTGATAATTTGCCACCATGTGTAGGCTTCCCCTTATAATAACGAAACAACATAGATAACACTTTCTCAAGATTTACATTTACATTATTGAAGAACCCTAATGGTTGGTTCCAACTATAACTCAGTCGTTGATCGATCAACTCCTTTTAACCCAGCAAATTCTGTAGCACTGTATCTCCTCAATTCTTTAATACGAGCTCGCTGAATTGAAGGTGCGATTATTATCGGGGGAGGGACTCTCGCTACTCTCTGAAGATCTTCAGCAATAGAACACCATAAGCTTGTATCACTTTGTGCTTCATTAGCACCTACATTAGCACCTAGTTGTTGAACACCATCAAATTGAATACTTGATGTTACTGGTTTAGTTTCATCAAATTCTTCAGTAGAATCACCACCAATATGAATTTCTTGATTGACAACAGCATCATCCAACATCTTTAACTATAAAATAGGAATAATATTAATTAGCATCGAATCCCAAGTCAAACTCAATTAAACTTTGGCATGTACCTCTAGACTCAATTCTGACCTCGATTTAGTTCTAGAATCGATTAAACCTATATCTCTGATACCACTAAATGTAACTCTTTTAACCCATCTTTGTCACCAGATTGGGGTCTTAGAGTATTACGATAACATTTTAGACATTTGAAATTATTTACAAATAATTATTCAATCATAATAACAATTAATCAAATCATATTCCATTCATAATTATACGTACATTTACAGGTCTTAAATCAAGTTTACGAGGTCCTAAAAATAGTTTGAAAACATTGTGGGGTCAATTCAAAACAAAATGAGAATGTTAGAAACAAATTAAAAAATTTGAAAATAGAGGACACACGGTCGTGGGGCCAGGCCATGCGTTACAGCCCAGACCTTGTGGAAATTCAAAGTCTAGACACACGGTCGTGTCTGAGCCCATGTGTTCACCCGCGTGTGTGTTTGATGTTGGGTAACACGATCGTGTCCTAGATTATGTCATAAACTGTTTTAAAAGATACAATCGTGTCACAGGCTATGTGCCAGGTTCTCTAAAATATGCACGTAAAGACAATAAGACACACGACCGTGTGGATAGACCGTGAGGGATACACGACCATGTGGTAGCCTATGTCCCAAGCCATGTAAACCCTAAATGGCTTCAAAAACATGGTAAACTTTACATCTAACTTGGCCACCAACCCAAGCCTAAAATCACTCTTTAAACATCATCAAATACACCACAAAACAAGTCAAAACATGTCAATTACATACAACCTAAGTGCCTAACTAATGTTCCCTCAATGATACCACATTTATGTTATCAATTACAAGCCAAAATTTCATTCACCCTATACTTAACAAATATGCCATTTAAAGGCACTTCAACAAGATTAAACATTTAATCTAATGAACTAAGATAATTCATGACATTAACCTTCCATTTATGAATATACTTTATTCAAAAACATTAAAACTTACATATCCACAAGCATACATAACTATATGCAATTGTTTTCTTTGAACAAAACATTTAACAAAGTTTACAAAACATCATCTTTAAACAAGCTACCTTTTAATGGAACATTTAAACATCAATGTGACTATAACTAACCAAAATAACCTAGGTACATGCCAAGGCACAAAAAAAAAATACATCACCAACATTGAGTTCGAGATTTTTCTTGGATGTTGAGTTTTTGAAAAAAAAACAAGTACCTAACTTGTATTCAAGGAAAGGTTCAAACATTAAGCAACGCATTCATTCAAAGAATCGCATTTAAACCTAGTAACCTAAAGTTTACATTCCATAACATATAAGTTTATGTTTCATGATATGAGCCATACCAACCTTCTCCAATGGATTTATTATACCTTGTCGATATGAGCCATTCAATGAATGGCACCCAGTGCCTAATGGTTAAACCGTAAATAATTTTTACACCCAGTGCTATTCAGATAAATCGATAGATATAGAGGTTGTGTCCAGCTCTAATCAGGTAAACTGACGAAGATTTGTGCCCAATTCTAGTCGGATAATCTGACGAATATAATGATATGCCTAGCACTAATTTGGTAAACTGACGAAGATTTTCACCCAGCGCTAGTAGGATAATTCGACGAATATAATAATATGTTCTTTTCAGATAAACTGACGAAGAATTGCACCTAGAGCTAGTTGGATAAACCGACGAAGAGAATGAAGTGCCTAACACTAGTCAGGTAAACTGACGAAGATGTGCTGTAATAACCTGTTTTTAGTGAAATTAAAATAGTGATTTTGGAACCACAAATTTGATAAGTAAATTGTTAGTTTTTTATTACTTTAGTGTCTATGGAATGCTAGTAAGGTCATATTAAATTTTCATTAAGAAATTCTGACATTTACATGCTTTATTCAGTGAAATGGACTAAATCATAAAAAGTGTAAATTAGAGTTTGTTTAGTTGAAAAGACTAAAAGGCTATGGAAATGAAGTCAAATGGACTTAAATAGTAGATAGACAAATTGAATGGGATAGTGGATTTACATGGCCATGCATTAAAGAAATTTTGATGTTGATTAAAGGTAAAATTAGTAAATAAATAAGTTAACTTTAAACTAAAATAATGCAAATTAATGTATCATCTTTCTAAATTCCTTTTTCATTGAAAATAAAGAAAGAAACCCTCCATTTCTACATCTTGAAGATTCGACTAGCATTTTTCTTGCATGAGATCATTTCTTAGGTTAATTTTTTTAATGATTTTTATGTTTTCGGGATCGTTGTAGTTTAACCTAGCTAGCTCGAGGATCAATTTGCAAAACTGTTAAAGATTTAGGGTTGTACTATGAATGTTATTACTTGATTCTTGATGTTTAATGAAAGATTACGAGTCCTTGTTGATAAATAAACAAGTTTTGTAAAGTGATTTTTTATGAAAATGAAATTTAGGAACTTATTTGTAAAAATGATAAAAGTTTATGGTAAGTTTGTGAAATGATGGTTTGCATGGATTGATTTAAGTCCCTAGGGAGTTCGGCTAGCATAAGAAGAGGATTAAAATATTTAAATTTCAATTTATGAGCTTAAGGACTAAATTGTGAAAAAAATTAAAATATTAGGGGAAATAGTAATTTTACAAAAATATGAAATGTGGACTAAATTGGATGCTAGAGATATTAAATTAGTTAAATTTGTCTATTTAGAACAAGATAGAACATGTACGGATCTAGATCAAGGAAAAGCTAAAGCCTCAGATTAATCGACTTTGTTTTTACGCTCTAAACGTCGAGGTAAGTTCGTATGAATAAGTATAATTTTTAATGCTAATTTAAATTATATGTTAAAATGTTAGTTGTTATGTAACTGAATGATAAATATCCAATGATGTCATGATGGTTATCGAGTCCCAATTGAACTATAGGAATTCGTAGGATATAAATGACATGTCATTAGGGATTTTATGTTTTGAGTTTTGGTCTTGAATGTCCTACCGATGGCTGAAGTCCTGTATTTTTTGTGGATACTCCAAAACTCATGTGAGCAGCATTGTGTAGCTTACTCCAACCCATAGGTCATGTGAGGAGTCCCATTTCACAGCTCGTGTGAGCAACGGTGTAAAGGAAATGTTACGATTATATATTTAAGGACACTTCGTGTGAGCTTTCCTGAGTATCGAAATATATTTTAAATGGTTTAATGGGTAATGAAAAGGATTGAAATGGTAAGCTTTCAAATGAAAGTATGCTTGTGCTCATGAAAATGAAGAATGGATCCAATGATGTATGTTCATGTGGAAATGACTTACCTTATGTTTAATTCAAGTGAATTATGTTTAAATGCACTAACTTGTGTATTGATGATAATGCTTAGGCTTGTGCAAAGCTTGTGGTTGGATTAAATTATGCTTATACTTAATGATTTATAACGAAATGGTAAGTTATATTTTATGTTCTACGAACTTACTAAGCATTATGTGCTTACGTAGTTTTCTATCCTATGTTTTTAGATAATTGGAAGCTCGACCGATCTGGAAGCTTGTCGGAGATCTATCACACTATCTAACATAAATATTCGTAGTTTTTGATGTTTTGACCAAGGTTATAATGACATGTATCTAGTTGAATGTTAGTTGATGATTTTGGCATGTATAAGTTGTTTGGTTTTGGTATATTTTGATGCTTGCCAAATTATGTCATTTTGAGTACTTGTGATTCATGAATGGTATGGCTCAAATGAAATGTTTATGATGAAATGCTTATGGTCATATTGTGGCATGAATTGTTAGAAGTTGAATTATGTTTGATGATGGAAATGTGAACAAATATACTTGTGTAGGTAAGCTTTGTATGTTTGCATTTGAGTTGCCTTATATGGCATATTGTTGGATGAATTTGCACTATTGAATTGGTCATTTCATGTAGGTTTTGGTCATGTTTTGATGCATTGATTATGTGCACAAAATGCTTTTAGGTAGTTTCTTGAGTTGGTGTTGGAAATGGCTTGATTTTGGTCAATTTCATGTCCACCTAGCCTGAGACACGGGTGTGTGACTCATAGACAACATGACCATGTGTCTCCTATAGGTTTTAATGCATGCAAGTTAGGCTGTTACACAGCCTGGCAACGGGCGTGTGGGGCTATTTCGAGAGTTACACGGCTTGGCACACAGACGTGTGACTTGGCCGTGTGACCCAACTCAGAGAGTTACATGGGTAAGGACACGGGCTAGGACACGACCGTGTGTCTCTATTTTGATTATTACACAGCCTGAGACATGGGCAGGTGTCTTAGCTATCTGAGGCAGACGGCCTGGCCACACGGCCGTGCGACCCCTGCAGTCAAATTTTTCTAACTTTTTCTTAAACTTTCCAAATGTTTCTAATTTGTTCTCAAATTGTTTCTAAGGTATATTTAGGGCCTCAAGGGATTAATTAAGGGATGATATGTATGTGAATAAATGTATTATGATAATTTTATAATGAAGTATCCACACCAAATGCACACATGGGTAGGCACACGGCCTGCGACACAGTCGTGTGAGCTTAATTCGAATATCCACTCAAGTGGACACACGAGTTGGGAGACGGTCGTGTGTCTACACTTCGAATGTCCACATGGTCTGGGTTGTGACACACGGCCTGGTCACACGGTCGTGTGTCCCCTATTTTCAAAATTTTTAACTATTTCCTAATTTTTCTATTTTTTTAATTGAACCCAGAATGTTCCCAAACTATTTTTAGGGTCTCGTAAGCTCTAATTAAGGCCCATAAGTGTGTATTTATTATAAATGGAATATTATTTGATTATTTGCAATTATAGTTGAATATTTGTGAGTTAGTAATGTTAAAGGTTAAAATGTTAACGTAATACTCTGGAACCCCAATTCAGTGACGAATACGAGTTAAGAGTGTTACAATTATGAACTAATCCTCTTGCTTCTCAATCTAAAGTCAAAAGCTTAATTAATTTACTTAAGTCAACCATCCAAAATATTTATACACAAGCCATTAAACTTTTAATTACATTTTCCATATTTGCTCTGAACATAAACTTTTACTACAAATTAATCTTCAATTAAAAATCATGACATTCAATCACAATCAACAAAATATCATGTTAACCATTTTTCCCAAAGGTTCAACACAATTCATATTTTAAATTAATTCACAAGATAATCCTTGAGTTTACCATTTTCATAAATAAGTCCACTTTAAAATAATCAAGAATCATTCAATAAATATATCTATTTAACTCCAAAATTGAAAACCCAACAAAGATAACACCAAGAATTTGAATTTCTCAACAATGATAACTTCCACAAATATCAATAATTCTCAAAATTTCAACATGGGTAAGCTACTACATGATTTTAAGGTTCCGTAAATATAAAGTTTAATTAAAAAAGACTAAAGTATACCAACAAAATTGAGCTTCAGAGTTGAAAATCAATGGCAGAATGGTGCTAACCTTCCTTCTCAATTTTGGCACGCAAAGAAGATGAAGACTTTCAATTTTGTTTATCTTTCCCACTATATTATTGTTTTCCTTTATTTTATTTCTTCATTTTTTCACTTATTCCCATATAATCTATTAAATAACTATCATATTATATTTATCATATTTTATCCACTATCAACAACTTATAACACTAATGGTCTATTTAGTTAATAAGTCCCTTACACTAGTCTCACTATGTAATTTAGTATTGATGACTACTTTTATTACCTTCTTGAATTAGTCCTTGTAATTTAATTGAACACCAAAATTATCTAACAAACATTCAATTCACATAAAATATTTATGAGGCTGGTTCATGGAAACAGATTTCCAGAAAAATATTTCTTGACACCTCTAACTTTCGGGTTGTCACAATACACACAATCGTCATACTTGCTTCGTGCGAAGCCAATACCTAACATGAATTAGTCAAACTTTTTGTATCATTGCCGAGGAGAATATTTTCAGACCATATAATGATTTTGCTAGAAGGTAAACATGGTCTTCCTTATCTTCAATTTGAAGCCTTCTGGTTGTTACATATAAATACCTTCCTCAAGGTCACCATGAAGGAAAACAGTCTTTACATGTAACTGCTCTAACTCAAGATTGTTTAATGCAACAACAGCCAATAGTACCCAAATGGATGTATGTTTTACGAATAGAGAGAAAACATCATTAAAATCAACTCCGTCCACTTAACTGTAGCCCTTTGCGACTAATGTTGCCTTATACGTAGTGTCGCTCGAACCTGAACCCTCCTTCTTGAACACCCATTCGCAACCAACTATTTCATGTTCGATAGGTGATTTAACTAGCTGCCAAGTCTCTTTCTTTTGGAGTGATTCCATCTCTTCTTCCATAGCAACAAGTCATTTGCTAGATTCGAAAGCCTGAATTGCCTCATAATAACATGAAGGATCAGTTGAATCAATATTCTCTACAACACTTAAAGCGTATGCTATTAGGTTTCTTTCACAGTATTTCTATGTGTTGGATTTGGTGCTCTAAGTGTAGTATTTTTGTCAATATACACTTGTAATTTTTTTGAATAGATTGATTAATAAAAGTATTCATGAATTAAGTTAATATACTTTGTATTATTGTCTTCACATGGTTTTTGCACACAAAGCAAAATAGAAGCAAATGTTGCTCTTTAGTTGTTTAATGTTTAACCAATATTAAGCGGTATTATGTGGTTGAATTGTAATACGAAAAGACAACTTATATTAGTAGACGAACCTAAATATGTCCTTAATCTAATCGAAAATGAAAAAACCAATTGAAAGACTAAATAGAGTCTATCAAGTCCAATTAGGGAGAGGCTTTGTCTTGGGCATTAGAGCAGCTGATTCCCAGAAGATAGAGACATAGATGTGACTGACTAGACTGATAGTACATTGGACAAAACCTAAGTAGAATAGATCTTGAATCTGTTTATGGATTTATTCATTTGGGATGTTCATAGTCTGGCATACCTAAATCCTGAGTCGATGACTGACTATGTATGAGTGACTCGTACACTTTGATGTAAGTAAAAGCCTGAGTTCAAGTAGATAAGGAATCAAAAGCTGGTGCATTGGGTGTGCGACTTATGTAGTATGTAGTGTCATTTACAACAATGCAATTCATATACCAAAACAAGGGTAAATGATATCCTCTAATTTGCATTACATGGTTGATGAAAAGTAAACGTGGCCAATGGTCATCCATCTTTGTGATGGATGACTCAACCATTATTTAATAGTGATTGACTTTTCATGATGGAAGTTGTAATGGTTACCATGAGATAAAATAGGAACATATTAGGAGAATGAATATTATCCCAAAGAGATCAAGTATATCCTATGAGGGTAACACACTTATGACAAGGTCATTGGACGAACACTAAGTAGTTACTTTCGTAATCGTATGTCATTGGGGCGAGCTCAGTCACGATACTATGGTGGAATAATTGTGTGACTAAATGAGTTTATAATTAATAGGCATAAAGCTAAAACTTAAATATAAATCATTTGAGCCTCAACTACATATGTCCAATTGGTCCATTCGCTAGCTCATTGAAACTAGAAATGAATTCTATGTTTGAATAGAAATGAACGAAATGAATAGAAAAAGACAAATGTGAAATATTTATGAATTATTATGGTTTTCTTGAAATCGAAAAATAAAATTATTTGGAAATGAATGTAGGTTTCCAAAATGGAAAATAAAATGGAAATGGAAATTTGATATCCTATATAACTGATGGAAAAATGAGTTTATGTTTTTGTACTGTTTTGAAGCTTAGAAAATGAAAATAAACCATTCAGGTCATAGTAAATATGTAAATTTTATTTTGGAAATGAAAATCGTCAAAATATTACCGTGGGTAAAATCATCAAAATTTTACTAGAGTAAAATTGGGATTAGAAAATTATTCAATATGTAAATATGTAAATTTTATTTTGGAAAAATAGAAAAACTAAATCAGGTTGGATCACATTACAGAGTATTGAGTCAAAAAGGTCCTAAGAAGTACTTATAATTGGACCTGATGTGGGAGAAACCCAAAACCTTTCATATAACATGAATGGGCAACAACCCTCGTAGAAATAAAATGGTGAGTTGTCCACCCCTCTCCTACTCTATACATGATGTTTTTTTTTCTATTTAAAATAAACCTTTACAACTCTACAAGGGTTCTACCTTCTCTTCCTATAAATAGATGACACCGATAGAGCTATTAACATATCGTTTGAGAGATTGTTATTCTGTTGAAAAATAGAGAGTTTATTATAAACTTTTAAATATATTTTTGTTGAATATCAATTTTACCCCAAAAGGGAAGGAAAACTTTTTCTAGTTTTGTGTTTTGATTCAATTGTTTCGAGCTCACACTCGAAGTAGTTTGTGGTACGAGAATAGTGGAGAAGATCGTTTGGTTGAAATATGAGAATAACGAACATCCATTAAGCTGAAAACACTGGTACGATTTCAGTTAAGTTTTATTGCTATAAATATCATAAACCGAGTCGGTTTTCAAAAAATTAATTTTCTACTGTACAAGAAAATTGTTTTCAAATCGGGATTTATCCAACAATTGGTATCAAGAGCCAGGTTTGTGCTATGTTTATGGTGTAAATCGAGACCAAAATCTCTCTCTTCATCTTCTTTGATTAATATTTGATAAGATGTGGCATTCTTGTAATTATTCAGTGTTTAGGGGAATGCATGTGAATGAATGAAATATTATATATATTTGTTATATAATCATTATTTTTGTGAAAGCTGTGGTTCTTAGAAAATAGACTGTAGACTTTCATTTCCACATAGGATTATTTTTTATTTATAGAATTCTTGTAAGCCGAAAACAAACATAGAAAAAAATGTATTTTTTCCAAAAAAGGAGTCCATGGCGAGGAAAAGATGGAGTGATGGCGGTAGAAGACATAAGGAATGCTTTGTGATGAAAAATTATGTAATTTTTGGTTTTTCATTTTTTTTTCTAGAAATAGAATCATGGAAACCTTGACTAACAATTTTGTTTTATTGCCCATCTCTTTTTATATATTTTTAATAATTATTTATGATATAATTGTGATATATATGTATGAGATGATCCACAGTTGATCGATTAAAGATAAGAAGTGTGGTAATGAGAAAATACATGTGTTGTATTGTTCCATTTAGTTCGTTAGGTTATTTGATTAGTATGAAAAGTGTGGTAATGAGAAGGTGCATGTCTAGGATTGGATTTGGCTAGAAAAGTCTTGGTTTTTAAGTTGTCAAATATGACTCACCTCCCTTTCCTAGGATTCTATCTGGTGCACGGTTCACATTCACTTCTTCAGTTTTTTTTCTCTAAATGAAAAACTGTAGAAAATCAAAATGTTGATTTTTATGAATGAATGAATGTAAATATTATAAAATTACCATAGCATGTCATGCATACATGAGATAAACATGCCATATAGTTTAGGAAAGAAAGCCACATGTACTTGTCATGCATATATTGATCATACATGATTGAAACAGAAAATTAAAATTTTAAAATATTAAGTGGGAGAAAGTCCCTAAACAAGACCTGCAACATCCATCAATGGTGTCTCATGATGGCATGAAATGGACCTGCCTTAAGGTAGATGTTGTCATGTGGATTTTACTGAGGAGTCTTCCTGAAAGTTGGCAGAACTTTCTTATGATCATATGATAGTTGGACCAGCCCTTGTGGTAGGTATTATCATGCGATACATTAAGAATTTCTATCTTTAAAGAGGACAACTAGTCACAGCATGTTACTCGATGAGATTGTCCCAGTATGACTCATTTGTGGTACATGATGTAATAGGTGTTGAGTTAATGGTTATACACTCAAGATCATCTACTTAAGTAACTCCCAATGAGTTATGCTTAAGTTAGAATGATGGTCAAATATTACACGATTATTAGTACGTGTGAATGTCTAAGGAATTAGGTTCATGTACTAATTGGATAGAAATCCATGTTCTTACTAGTTGATCATGATCACCCAAAGGTGGCTTGATTTAGTGGGTGTGAGAATTATCATTGCAACGGCTTACAAATGTTTTCTAGGTTTAATGTAAGAAGCATGCATCATCTGAATGCATATCGTAATGTTGCAAAACATTTTTCATTCATTTGCTTAATACAAAGATATTAATATATAAATGTTTTATTTTTAGTTTGAAAATGACACCAACTCCCGTATTGAACATACTCAATGAAAACTAACAGAATGGGAAAAACTATAAGGTATGGAAAAGGAACCAGATAATTGTCTTAAGCTGTGAGAAACTTAAAATAGTTCTTGATAATAAAAGCCCACTGACCACTCAAGCTGAAGTTAGAAAACATTGGGAAGAGTCTGATGAGATAGGTTTTTGCTATATGCAGGCAAGCATGACTAGTAATCTGTATAGCAAACTGGAGAGTTGTAAGACTGCTAAAGGGATTCTAGATAAGATAGAAGATTGTTCATAGGCCAAGCTGGCTTGGCTCGACAATCTGTCATAATTATCTTGATAAATACCCAGCAAAAGCCCAACACTCTAATCAAAGACCATGTGATCACTCTTATGGGCTACTTTGTTGAGGTTGTGGACAATGAGGCCAATCTGGACCAAAGCACTCAAATTGAGATAATGTTCAAAATCTTGTTCAAAGATTTTGCTAGTTTTTGAACCGCATATAACCTTGGCAACAAAAACTTGACGCTTACACAATTCATGAAGGAGTTACAATCCTATGAGTTGATGTTGAACGACAGTCAGCTAGTTTGAAGAGTAGAAGCGAATATAGCAGTCGCTTTTTCTTCAAAAAGGAAAGGAAAACATGATAAGAAAGACAAGGCTAAGGTATCTGGGCCACCACAAGTGGAAAGGAAGAGAATTAGAAAGCCTAAAGACTTATCTAAGCCTAAATGCTTCTTCTGCAGTAAGAAAGGGCACTTCAAGGTAAACTATAAAGAGTGGAAGAAATACCTAGCTACCAAAGGCAAAGGTATGGAACTATTGATGACAGAAGCTTGTTTAGTGGAAGATTCAATAGACCACTTGGTCATTGATTCGGGAGCCACTAATCAAGTTTGTGTTTCTCTATAAGGTTTCGAGGAGACGAAAGATCTTAGAGATAAGAGCTTATTGTTGCAGACCGAGAACAAGACAAGTGTGACAGTTGAAGCAATGAAAGATGTATATATTTATTTTAATAATTTTAGGAATATTATTTTAAGAGACTCTTTTTTTATGTACCAAGTTTTAAAATAAACTTAATTTCTGTTGCATGTTTATTTAAAGACGGTTTGATTGCAAATTTTAATAATGGAATTGCAATATTTAGAAATCACAATCTTATCAGTAATGGATGGACGTCAAATAATCTCTATTTTATCAAAAAAAAGTTGTACACACTGCTTAAGACTAAAATATAGAATAAACGATTTAAAACTTCTCACTCTAATGAGGTGTACCTTTTGGTATTTGAGACTTGGTCATATTAACCGAGAAAGAATCACTAAGCTTGTGAAAAATGACATCTTAAGAAGTTGATCTTCCATAATGTGAATCTTGGTTGGAAGGCAAGATGACTAAGTGATCTTTTAATGCAAAAGGAACGAGGGTCGAAAAACCCCTAGAACTTGTGCACACTGACGTATGTGTCCCCATGAGCATTAATGCAGGAGGTGGTTGTGAGTATTATGTAACCTTTATTGATGAATATTCCAAATATGGGTATGTATACCTAATGCATTGTAAGAGTGAAACCTTTGATAAATTCAAAACGTTTTGTGCAGAAGTGGAGAAACTTTGGTTTGATCGAGGTGGGGACTATTTATCTACTGATTTTTTAGGATACCTCATAGAGGATGAGACTCCCTAGTTAACCACACTGGGCACTACACAATAGAATGGCATGGTAGTGAGAAGGAATTGAACGTTGTTAGACATAGTACGTTCGATGTTAAGTTATTCAAAGCTTACAATCTCTTTCTAGGGATATGAGGTACAAACGACTTGCTATATTTTGAATGATGTGCCAACTAAGGCCTAAGTTCTTCCAACCTAGCGGAAATTTTTTTAACACTGAGTCTGTCGAACAAGAAGATGATGGCCCACTCACATATGATGAAGTGAAGCAGGGTGTTGATTTCAAGCTCTGGGAAATAACTATGAAAGCTGAGATTGACTCTATGTATTCTAACTTAGTGTGTAAACTTCTAGACTTACCAGAAGGGGTAAAACCCATAAGGTGTAAGTGGATCTACAAGAGGAAAAGAAATGCGGATGGAAAAGAGGAAGCTTATAAGGCCAGACTTGTAGCAAAAGGTTGTAATAAAAAAGAAGACATCGATTACAAAGAAATCTTCTCTTTGGTTGCCATGCTTAAGTGAATCTGAATATTTCTATCCATTGTGGTAACTTCCGATCATGAGATCTAAAAAATGGATGTCAAGACAATGTTTTTAAATGACTATATTGAAGAGAGAATCTATATGATGTAACCCACTGGCTATATATCTAAAAGAAATGAGCATAAAGTTTACAAACTTCTTAGATCCATATATGGACTTAAGCAAGCATCCCTCTCATGGAATCAAAGATTTTATTAAGCAATCAAGACTTTTGGATTTGAGCAAAACATAGATGAAGCTTGTGTTTACAAACGTTTAGGGGATGGAAAGGTGGTCTTTCTCATTCTATATGTCAATGACATTCTACTCATTGAAAATTATGTAGGGATATTGTCATCGATTAAACTGTGGTTAACCAAATAGTTTAGCATGAAGGATTTAGGAGAAGCTAATTTTGTTCTGGGTATTCAAATCCTAATGGATCGAAAGAAAAAAGTGATAGCACTGTCTCAGGCTTCATACATAGACAAGATATTGAAGTGTTATACAATAATCAATTCAAGGAAAGGAAATCAACCTTCTGTATCAGGATTTCATCTCTCTTTAGAGGCCTATCCTAAGAAAGCTAAAGAAAGAGAAAACATGAGAAAGGTTCGTTATGATTCAGAAATAAGAAGTCTCATGTATGCTATGCTATGCACACACCCAAATATTTGTTTTGCAGTAAGGTTGGTAAGTCTATATTAGGTGAATCCAAGACCAAGGCATTGCCAAGCAATTAAGCATATACTTAAGTATTTATAAAGAACGAGAGATTATATTCTTGTGTATTGTAAAGGAGATCTCACTCTTGTAGGATATACTAATTTTGACTTCCAAACGTGTCAGGATTCGAGGAAATTGACATCGAGATGTGTTTTTTTCCTAAACGGTAAGTCAATAATGTGAATAAGTGTTAAGTAGGATGCACTGCTAACTTCACTATAGAGTGCCAAATATGAGGTATGAGAAAAGCTATGACAATGTAATAGTGCATATATGGCTAAAGAACAAATAAGCCACATAAGGACAAAACACATAATAGAGATAGTAGTGTTTGACAGAATGGTAGATGTAGTAAAAAATCACATATGAAGACAAACCTCAAGATTTTGTTTAGCCAAGACTCTTATAGCTAGAGTGTAACACCCTAAACCCAACCCAGTCATTATGGTAGAATTCAAAAAGCTACATTGGCCACCGAAATGTCCTAGAAAAAGTTTTCAAACGTACTTTTTAAACCATTTGCGCAGTTCATTCAAAACTAGTACAATTTAATGTTCAACTTTATTTTCAATCACATTTCAAAACCATTTTTCCACAAAAATGGCCAAAATAATCTTTCAGAATTTTGAAAAATATTTTAAAACTATTGACTAATCAATTCAAAATAAATAAAATAAAGTGTTTATTTTAATTTCGTAAAAATCGTGCAAATTTCATGAATCGAAATAAATAATATTTCAATTGTAGACATTCAATCATTTATTCAAAACTATTTTAGATTTTCAATCATACTTCTAAATCATTTGTATATTAACTTCGAAATCAAATGCCTTTAGAATTATCATTTCTAAACATTTGTAATTTTGAAAACTAAGTCTAATTGTTTTAAAACTCATTTTCATAAATGCATCGGAAAAATGAATTATTGACAGATTTTATTTTAAAAATTGAGTTTCATTCGAAATCTTATCAAATACTAACTTATGCGGTTTTTAAAACTTAGTGTCATGTAATCAAGTCATGCAAATTAGAATAAAATCCCCAAAGTAAATTCCCATGCCACAGTCCATACATAAACTTATTACAAACCCAAAATATCAAAACAAAATTTAATAACTTTAATTTAAAAAGACTTTCGAGAAACTCTTCCAAATGCCATCATCGAATCCTAACCTCGAGAATATATTTAAAATCAGAAAACTAAAGGGGGTGAGCTATAAAGCTCAGTGTGTGATTAACATAAACGCAACCACATACATATAAACATACACATTATACAATCATAATAGTCATATCGGTTTCATATAACTCAATATTTCACACTTATACTATGCATGATCATGTCAATGCACATTTTGTAAAACGATGTAGATTATGTGAAAACGGTCCTACCCATCTCCGCTACACACCAAAACTGAATTCCCTAGAACTCGTTTATCGAATAACACACCAATTGTGAACAATGTCATAATAATGCAAATAAACTGCCTATAATCAATATCTTGGACAAGCCACCAAAATCACAGATAAACTGCCAATAACTGCCACCTTTCACATATCCCACCCCATGCATGTGATATGACCCAAATCACTCAAAATCATATAGGCATGTTTAACATGCAAATCACATATGTACACATGGTACCAAAATTTCACATTTTATAATCATGCGAATAACACATTCCATATGATCACATAACATGAGAACGAGATTTACATATTTTTCAAATCAATAATAGTCATCATCAATATCACACAACATGCTTTTCACAGATATACGGTTTGGAAAACACTTACTTGACATAGTTCATAACGATGGGTTTATCGCTCTTTATGGATACATAATGTATCTTCATCAAACAACATAGTTTAAATAATAACATTTTTATCAATATAAAACAAAGACTTAATTTTGTTTAATGTTAAAACCCACACCTGATCATAGTAATTCCAATTTGGAAACTCCTTCACACTCCCACTTTAAGATTTAATTAGATCTATCTCAGATTTTTCGTTAATCTAATATGATTCCACTCTTTGAATCATAAGAAATTACACGCTTGAAATTGGTCTCACTAATCAGGAATCGATACAAAAGAAAATATGGCTGAGATTTGGGAGCAATAGTCAAAATATCGAAGATATCCATCACTAGGAAGAATTAATAGATAATAATAAATAATCTTACTATGATAAATAATAAAATCACTATAGAGAGGAAGGGAAAACACTATTATTTTATGGTTGTTTTCATGGCAGTGGACGACTGTGGTCATGGCGGCAGATGGAAGGAAAGGGAAAAGGTTTTGACACTTGCAAAAAGAGGAGAAAATAGAAGAAAGGGGAGAAGAAAAATGAGTATTAAAATCAGTGGTGCAAGGTAGTTGTCACAGTGGAAGAAGAGAAAGGTGACGGCAAGGTGGAGGTCTAATGGTGACAATCGTGGTTCAAGAAAAAAGAGTGGTGAATAAGAGGAGGAAAAATAATACAAATGGTGGTTAAAGACTAAAACAAAAGAAAAAGGGAGAAAATAGGGAGGAGCAAAAGAGGGGGTGGAAAAAATGAATAAGAAAATAAAAGATGGACAACAAAAGGTGTCATTTACCTTGTCCAGGTTCAATGTATGACACATATGGTAAGGGTAAAGAAAATAGGCATGTATAGGAAACAAAAGAGAAAAAACGGGATTATAAGAGTGAAGGGGGCTTAATAAGGCAAGGCTGACTCACACACAAGGAAAGAATCTTTCCCATGCATGGTAACTACGTTGGACGATAAGGAGTGTCCACGCTAGCTAAAGTTGTCAAAAAAATTAAATAAAAATTTAGAAGTGTGGAGAATTGAACATAGGACCTTTAAGAATTTATTTAAGCATTCAACCACTTGACCATATTACTCCTAATGATCATTTTAACATAACATTTTTAAAACATGGTATGACCTTTGATAAGGGTTTGAAACAAATTTGTACCAAATAGAAATTAACGAGAGGAAATGGATTCACACTCAAATCATCAAGGATGAGTCCACCACTACTCAATCATTATGATTGATATTTATTTATTATCAAATGTGCTAATTTCATCTAAAAAAATTCGGACGTGACCACTCTCGGTTCAATAACCAAATTTCTACTAACTAGGTTTTTGGGATGTGACATAAAGGGATCTTTGGGAAACATATGGAGGGGCACAAGAATGTGAAACATGACTCATCTACTTCATTAGGACAAGTGAGAGACTATTGGATTTGGTGCCCTAAGTGTAATATTTTTGTCAATATACGCTTGTAATTTTTTTGAACATATTGATTAATACAATTATTCATGAATTAAATTAACATACTAGTTACTCACGTGGTTTTACACATAAAGAAAAATGGAAGCAAATGTTACTCACTAGTTATCTAATGTTTAGGTAATATTAAGCGGTATTATGTGGCCGGATCGTAATACAAAAAGACAATTTATATTAGTAGACAAACTTAAGCATGTCCTTAGTCTAATCGAAAATGAGCAAACCGATTGAAACACTAATATGTTTTCTATTAAGTCCAATTAGGGAGATGCTTTGTCTTGGGCATCGGAGTAGATGACTCCTAAAAGGTAGTGACATAGATGTGACTGATTGGATTGACATTAAATTGGACAGGACCTAAGCAGAATAAATCCTTAATTCATTTATGGATTTATTCATTTATGACATTCATAGTGTGGCATACCTAAATCCTGAGAGGATGGCGAACTATGTATATGTGACTTGTACACTTTGATGTAAGTAAAAGATTGAGTTCAAATAGATAAGGAACCAGATGGTGGTGCGTTGGGTGTACAACTTCTGTAGTATGTAGCATTATTCAAGATAGCGGAATTCATAGCCCAAAACATGGGTAAATGATATCCTCTCATTGGAATTACATGGTTGATGAAAAGTAAACTTGGCCACGGGTCGTTCGTCTTTGTGATGGATGACTTGATCATTATTTAATAGTGATTGAATTTTAATGATGGAAGGTGTAATGGTTACCATGAGATAAAATATGATCACATTAGGAGAACAAATACTATCCCAAAGAGATCAAGAATATCCTATGAGGGTAACACATTTATGACAAGGTCAATGGATGAGCATTGAGTAGTTGCTTTCATAATGGTATGTCATTGGGGAAAGCTCAGTCACGATACTATAGTGGAATGACTTCATGACTAAAGAGTTTATAATTAATAGGAAAAGAGTTGAAATTTAATTATAAATCATTTAAGCCTGAACTACATATGTCCAATAGATCCCTCCGTTAGCTCTTTGAAATTAGAAATGAATTGCGCGTTTGAATAAAAATGAACAAAATGAATAGAAAAAGAGAAATGAGAAACATTCATGACTGATTATGGTTTTCTCCTAAATGGAGAAATGTAATCATTTGGAAATGAATATAGGTTTCCAAAAATTGAAATGAAAATAGAAATGAAAAATTGCAATCTTATATAAGATTACTTAAAAAATGAGTTTATGTTTTTGGACTGTTTTGAAGCCCGAAAATGAAAATAAACCATGCAGTCATAGTGAACATGTTGATTTGTGACATGTTGAAAAATTTTTCTTGAAATTTTTCTAGGGGTAAAATTGTCAAAATCTTATCGAACGTAAAATTGTCAAAAATTATCAGGGGTAAAATCATTAAAATTTTACTGGAGTAAAATTGGGATGAAAAAATTATTTAATATGTAAATATTTAAATTTTATTTTGGGAAATAGAAAAATTACTCAGGTTGGATCACATTATGAGAGAGGCCCAAAACCCCTCATATAACATGAAAGGGGTGGTAACCCTAGTAGAAAAACAAGGTTGAGTCTTTCATCTCTCTCCTACTCTAAGTAGAATGTTGTTTTCCTATTTAAAATAAACATTTATAACTCTGCAATGGTTTTACCTTCTCTTCCTATAAATAGATGGCACCAGTAGAGCTATTAGCACATCGTTTCAGAAATTGTTATTCTGTCAAAAAATAAAGAGAGTTTATTCTCAATTTTTAAATATAATTTTCCAGAATATCAATTTTATCGATTTCTATTAAGAAGAGAAAATTTCCATTTTCACCCCCTAAAAAAGGAAAAAAAATTTCTAGTTCTGTGTTTTGATTCAATTTATTCGAGCCTACATTCAAAGTAATTCGTTGTATGAGAATAGCGGAGAAGATCGTTTGGATGAAATTTGAAAAACATTAGGGATCCACTTACTCGAAAACATAGGTACGTATTTGGTTAAGGTTTATTACTATAAATATCACAAACCGGGTTGGTTTTCAAAATTTTAATTTTTCGCTGTGCAAGAAAACTGTTTTCAAACTAGGATTTGTCCAACATTGTGGTGGTCGAATTTCTCACCTTTTTTCTGCCAAGAGTCAACTTATAATTTGTTAATTGAGATGGTGAGGTTACAAATGAGTCATATGAAGTCCCAAACTGATCCAAAACTACTTTCTAATCACGAAAACTAGAATTTTACCGTGACGTCACAACATCCTATGTTTCCTCATCGAGATGTTGTCAATGTTTGTCATGACGTTGTGATGTCATGCTTTCTTTCATTGCGATGTCACCCACAGTTTCTTCCTTCGACTCCACCTTGCTTGGGACATTTTGGTTTGTTGTGTCTTTAAATGCAGGTGACCCTTTTTTCCGTATGAACCATAGTAGATTCATCGAACATAACATCTTTGCTGACAATTGTCTTGGTGGTTTCTAGGCACCATAATTTGAAGCCTTTCACACCAGTAGAGAATCCCTGAAATATGCACTTCACGGCCCTTGGTTCAAGCTTTCCTTGGCTAACTTTTGTATAAGCACGATATATAACTAAAAATTCTAAGGTTAGAATAATTAGGAGGATTACCTGACTATATCTCTTCTAGAACTTTTTCATTCAGTGCTCGATGGGGAGACTAGTTTACTAAATTGCTTGCCGAATTGACTACTGATAACTCTTGAAAAGAGTTATATTTTAGGCCTCTAGTTGGAAGTAATTGTTTGTAATTAAGTAAATACATTCACATTTTTAGGATAATTTAGAACATTGGATAACCAATCTTGGATTATGCTATAATGGTCATCATTTATTGCTTTTATTACTTGGAGAAGGAAAAGTTGTGGTTGTGGTTGGACATAGGTGCATGTAGAAGAAGTGGATGAAGAGGACGTAGAAGGAAAATACTGGAAGTGAAACATTGTCATGGAAAATGGTTAGATTGATTGTCAACACAATTGCCATGACAACTCTAGGAAGATGACTCAGCACTCTATCCACGTCACTCTCAGCCAGCTGGATGTGTACCAGAAAAACCCCCTAAAAAAAGAGGAGAAACAAATGTGTGCTAAGAGGGACAGATCTACCCAATAAAAGAAGGAGAGAGAAGAAGAAAGGAGGGGAATTAGTGTGAGAAGAAAATTGGTGACAGCGGGTTTTCTCTCATTTTTGGAGGATTCTAGAGAAAGAATGGGTAACAACTTAAGAGAGCGAAATACAGATGTGAAGAAGGGGGAGAGACAGCTATATTGGATTCACGTACAATCTGGAGATTAAAGAGAAGCTGGAGTATGGTGAAAATTCCTACACTTCTGCCTTTATTTTCCTAATTTCTGTGATTCAAAATTATTTTAGATTGTTGGTGAATGATTTTATTTTGATGTTAACTTTTCCAGCCATGAACTAAGTCTTTTCTGGGTTGGAGTTTTTTTGGGTGAATGTTTTATCATCTTTAATGCCTATGATTTGAGATTGTCTATGTCACTGTTTCATTCGATTTATACTTATTTTAAATACATGGATGCAAGCTCTAGACATAGTTGATTGTGTGTTGTATTCTTAGATGTATTTTTTATTTTGAAAAGTTTAAATATACTAGATCTTGAATAGTTTGATGCAAGTGAATACTTGACAGAATATTCATAGCACTCTAGACATACATGTTGCTAGTTGTACAGAAAAGAACGTTCATTTTAGTTATTAATCCAGAGTTCTGTAGACATAGAATAACTTAGATTTCTATCTTAAGATCTAGCTATCGAAAGAGGTAAGTTACAGTAGTGCCTCTCTGAGCAGTTGATTAGACAATATTTTTCCATTGTATTATTTTGATATGAACATTTCACCTGAATAATTCCAGCCCTATTCATTCAACAATAGAAATACTCTTGCTTTTTTCGTTAATTTTCCACAACATTTATTTGCCATATCAAATCTTTGTTTTTAGCATTTGATTTTATTAATTCATTATACAAACATCTTATTCAACTTGAGAGTATTTCCTGCTATTTAGTATAGTCAATAGGATTATAATAACTTACTCAATTTCTTACCTATTTCCGATCCCTATGGAGATGATACTTACTTATCACTTTATTACTTGAATGATGTGTACACTTGCACAACTCAATTAGTTATTTCCACATAAAAACTGCTTCTGTCCAAAAATCCTTCCCTAAACTTGCATTAGAAAGCATACACCAAGCTTTTTCAAGCAAGGTTTTGTTTCTCCTTTTAGCAACTCCATTCTACTGTAGAGCACCAACAACGGTGTGATGTCTTTCTATCTTTTCCCATTTGCAGTAATCGTTAAAATCTAATGAATAGAACTCAAGACCATTATCCGTTCTCAACCGCTTCACGGACTTCTCGGTATGCTTTTCTAGTAGCATTTTCCAATTCTTGAATATTCTGAAGACATCATTCTTCTATTTCAAAAAATAAACCCAAACTTTCCTGGAGTGGTCATGAATAAAAGTTAGGAAATATTTATTACCTCCTTTTGAGATGTCAAGAGTCAGACCCCATAAAACAGAATGAATGTAGTCGAGAGTCCCTTTTGTTGTTTGCATTGCTGAATCGAAACTTACTCGTCTCTACTTCTCATAAGTGCAATGTTCGCAAAAACCTAACTTTCCAACTCTAGTGTTTTTAAGAAGACCTCTTTTACAGAATGTCTTCATACTTTTCTCGTTCATATGACCAAGTCGCATGTGCTAAAGTTTGGTTGAATCGGAATCTATGGTGAAAGAATCACATCGTGTCGTCAGGTTAGTTCTCGTCATGATGATTTTGGCACTTTTTCGGTAATTACAGCCGCACCAGTCACTGTCAACCCTTACAGAATGTATAGACTGCCCTTATTTTATCCTCTCATCACAACGAGATCTTCATGAGAAACCTTTCAGCTGTTTGAGTCAATAACAATTTTGCAACCATTGGAGTCTAAAATTCCCAAAAAGATGAGATTTTTCTTTAGATCAGACACATACCTGACATCTGACAGTTTTTGTAAAATTTCATCGTGCATCCTGATTTGTACTGTATGTGGAGAACCAGTCCCTGTTGGGACACATGTGGTAAGAACACCCTGAATCTAGGATCCATTCAGATGTAAGCTTGGAGCTTTTGCTCGTAGACACCAATAAAAAGTCAACACCTCTGTCCTCAGCTACACTAGTATCAACAACTTTGACTTTCTACTTTCTTTTCTTGTAGTTTTTGGCATCCCTCTTATTTTTATTCTGAATTTTGAAACATTCTTCTTTAATGTGGCCCATATTCTTGCAATAACCACGTCGTTTCTCGCGGTTCTTGGATTTTGATCTTGCCCTAAACCTACTTCGATCTGACTTTTTGGATTGTTGTCTTCCCCTAGCAACTAAAATTGCAACTTCCCCGTCTGACCTTTTATTTAGGCCTAAGTCATTATCAAGTTTTTCTTTGTTTAGTAAATTTCGCTTCACATCCTTGAATAAAAGATTATCTCTCCCATAAATTAGGGTACGGTCTCCCTGAAAGTTTTGTAAGAAGGGGGAAAAAAACACTGCAGTAACATATCCTAATCCTCATCACTGATATTTGCATCGAGATTTTTTAGGTTATTGAGAAGGGTAATGAACTCACTTATGTGAGCCCTAATTGACTCACTTTCATGTTGACTAATTAATTTTTTAGGTTATTTAATTTCCTTATTCAACAAATTCATGATGACTAATTAATTTAATTTCTTCTTTAGACTTCAATTATTTAATTACAATTAATTAAATAATAATTCGAAGAACTTATTAAATCTCAAGTCATATTTTGTACTTAGCAAGAAAAAGTGTTCACTGCGGATAATGATACATGCGATCTATTTCTCCTACTTCTTTGTTTTCATTCATACCATATTATTGGTTCTACATGTAATTCATTTTTTGTTATCTCCAGCTAGCAAAGGGACCTAATGAATATATATAATTAGGGCAAAAATAATTTGTAATTAATTTTTGGCTTTTCGGCTATTAATTACAACACTATTTAGTCATATGAAGTCATTCAACTAAAGTATTATGACTGAGCTCTCCTTTACTATATAGCATTACAAAAGCTATTGTAACACCCCTTACCAACCTAACCACCAGGTCTAAGCTACAAGATGCTACATTAGTTTTCGGAACAACTACAATCATTCAACATTCAATCCAAAGCATAATACATGTAAATAAAAGTATGTCAAATAATAAATATGATAAACAACCTTTCCCGGGTTTTAGTATGCTCTAAAGTTAGCCCGAGATCAAACAAGTTCTGATTTGTTAAAGTTTCAAATCTTTAGGTTGACATCGCGACATGACATATTGACTTGGTGACGGCGTGGTGAGGAACCCCGTCCAGAGCTCATTGCGATGACCATCACCTAACGTCAAGACGTGGACTCTGTTTTGGGTACATTTTAGTCCATTTGGTACCTATTTTATGTCTACCTTTCAAATATCTTATTTGGTGCATATTTGTACAACCTTTCCTGTATTAAAGCATACAAAAAAAACATACCATAACATTACTGATCTGTTGCAATTCAATGTAGCAAATTAAACTAATTTCATTAAGTTTTTTCATTAATTTTTCTTAAGTTTCTTTTTAAGTTAATAAAATGTTGAAATTGACTCTTTTATTGACCTTAGGGGTCGAATGAGGCCTAAGGGTGAGCTAATGAGCTCTATAAGTGTGCAGGAGACCATTAGAAGGAGTAATAAATCAATACTGGTCACTATTTTGCAATACGGATGGCTCGATATCGCAACATAGAGAACAGAATGGAAAATTCACGAAACTACCTTCGATGTCGCGACATAGAATAATGGTGTCGCAACATGCCCCTGAAGATATCCCAAGAGGAGTACACTGACTGCTATGCTGTGACACAGGTCCTGGCGTGTTACGACATTGACTCTAGATAGAATAAAAAATGAGCTAGAGGGCATTTTGGTCGGCACAATCAAACTTAAAGCATGGGAATGTCAGCTAACCTAGGGTTAAGGATGATGACGACTAGAGATCTATAAATTGGCTTCTTTGTCACATATAAAGGACATCATTCACTTAGCCTAGATTTTATTTAATAAATCTAGTTTAGCTTCTTTTTTTTTTAGGTTTTAGAATTTATTTAAGTTTTTCTTCGTTGTTCTCAAGAGATCAAAACTATGGAAAGAATTCAAACTTTGTGGATTCATGATTAATCTCAATGCAATTAGGCTATTTCATATACTGTATACTATCGATTAAATTAGCATGCTTTCTCTTTATATTGATTCTATATTGTGTATGAAAACCATGAGGAACTAATCCCTCTATGGGGAATTAGTGAGTAGAGGTATGATCTATTGACTGTTTTGTAAGGTTACTCAATGGATCAGCTGTTTGAGAAAGGAATAACATGAAACAAACCCAAGACTTGACAACCTCAAAAAGTCATCAAGGTGGGAATTAACCCAAAATTGGTATAGCCCATCCGTGAACACCTTTACCCCAAGAAAGTCTGGATTGTGAAATTAGAAGATAAGTAGTCCTTACTGACTCGTTATGTTAGTGGAAGATTGAAAGTCCTACTAGGGTAATGGCTAGTTGATTGACGAGGAACCCGAAACGATAGTTGATAAGGATTACCGAAGTGAGCTAATCACCCATAATCAATATTTGATTCATTCTCATTTTCTATCTCTTGAAGTTTATTTCTTTTATGATTTAGTGTTTAGGTAAGAATTGATCTAACACTCGTCTCCCTTGGGTACAATCCTCGAAGTACTCACATTATTGTAAAACTATATTACAACTCAACCTGTATACTTGCGGATACCACCTCATATTTCTATATTTTATTGTAGTATTAACACTTTGGACATTAGTATGTCTGGAGGCGATCAATTGCACTTATGTAATAGCCCGTTTTCAATGGGACTAGAAATAGTGTTTCTAGAACCTCGTTTTTTGACAATTGAGTCAAAAAATATTTTTGAATAATATATAAGAGTCTATTATAGTTTTATCTTAAATTTTAGTTCGGTAATTTTATAGATTGAATGTTTAATTAATGTATAGGGACTAAATTGTAAAAATTGTAAACCTATATTTCTACTTAATTTTTATTAACTAAAAGGTTTAATTAGATTTTTTAGAGGTTTTATATGGCAATTATATCATTTGGTTTAATAGTGGACGGTTTAAGTGAATTTTAAAGGTTAAATTAACATAAAAATTAAGTTAAAAATTATAACATAAAAGAAACAATGTGGAAGGAAAGAGAAATATTCTTTTTTCTTCTTCATCCTCCACCATTTCTCTATTTCTATGAAACCATAGGGTTCGACAAGCTTCAAGCTCTTATTTGGTGAGTTTGATTTATCTATTTCTTATAATTTTTATGTTTTTGAGATCCCAAAAGCTCGATTTAGCTAGTCCAGGGACTATTTCACAAAATTGTTAACATTTTGAAAAGTTACCTTTGATTGTTTTTGAAGTTTTTAGTGATAAATGGTTGCATGTTGAGTTTAGATATTAAGTAGGACTAAATTGTTAATTGGATTTTTGTTAATTTTGAGTTTAAAGACTAAATTGCAATTGTGTTGAATTTTTTATGAAATTTCTATAATTTTCAATTCTAGAGGTTATAACAGGATGTAATTTGAAACAGTTTGAAAAAAGATGTGATAGTTTTGGTTTTAGATATTAAATTGAATAAAATGTAAAAGTTTAGGAAATATTGTAAAATGTTAATTAAAGCATTTGAAGTTAATAATTGAATTAAATTATTATATAGATCAAGAATTAAAACAACTAGAAGATAAACGCGGAAAAGGAAAGCTTGCAGATTAGTCATTGGTGTTGTTTTTGTTGCCATTTTGATTAGGTAAGTTCGTATAACACTTAATCTAATTTATAAATGCCTTTCTACTATAGTATATATATATATATATATATAACTTGTAGTTAAATTTGCTATGAAATAATAAGTTTGATTGAGGGACTAAATTGTAAAGTATAGTATAGTTGATGACTGTGATTGAAAATGACAATGTATACAATGGAATTTATATGTACGCAACAATGTTTAAAGGATCGAATGGTATGGATATAATTGAAGCCCGTTCGAACTTAGTGAATTACTAGGATACAAATGACATGTTATTAGGGTGTATAAGGTATCGGGTACTGATCTTAGATGTTTTATCGATGGTTAAGGTCTAGCATGTATTGCGAATCCTTCACAACTCGTGTGAGAAGCATCGAGTAAAGTTACCATCCTAATGCACAGCTCATGTGAGCAAGCCCATTTTCATAGCTAGTGTAAGCACTTATACTCACAGTTCGTGTGAGCAACTCTATCCTGAGTATCCGCAGTTATTTCGTTATAGTTCTTCAGGCGAAAACATGGTTTATGCTATGGAAATAGAAGAATGGTTTAATTTTGATATGAATATGATTACATGTGACAAGTATGTTTAATATGTTTGTGATACAATGGCATGAATTATGCTCTATACTTAATTTGTGAAGTTGAACTAACTTTGATGGATGCTGAAATTGCATAGGTGGTTAAGGAATACCATGTTTCGTATTTACATTTATATATGTGTTCAATTCATAAGTTATGTTAATGTCGAGTAAGTTGAGTTAATTTCTGTACCAACTTACTAAGCATTAAGTATGCTTACCTTTGTTCTGTTTTCCTTCTTGTAGATTGTCGAAAACTGTGCAATCGGTTGGATCTCATTGGAGCTCACACTATCCACCTAATTAATTGGTAGACTTCTGTTCATTTTGGCCCGGTTATAAGTGGCATGTAAATTGGTGTAAATGAATAGTTGTACATATGTAGGATTTAATGTTTAAGAGATGGTTCTCTTGTTGGGAATTTGGGCTGGTTAAGCCATGTAAGTGTATGTGTTATATGATGCTTTGCTCCTGCTTAAATGGTTAAGTGGCGACTCCTTATGTTGGAAATGATATGGAACTTGTGTATGCCTTAACTTGATAGCATGAATGAGGTTTTAAATGGCTAGACTAAAATGAAGTTTGAATTGTATATGCTTGGTGTGTTTAGTTAGTATGGAAATATTTGAATGATTCATTTTGAGATATGGAATTGAAGTATTTTGAACGCTAGGTTTTGGCAGATTTTGTGCTATAGTTGGAAAAGCTTTGGTATGGAAAGGTTCCATTGAGGCATATTGGTTAGTGGATTAAGATTATTTTTATGGTGTGCTTTGGGATGTTTTGAGTAGTTATAATATTGGTTAGTAGCATTGTATAAGATTTGGAATGGATGAAAAAGGTAACTTGCATCTAAAGGTTCATTTTTGTTACACATAGTCTGGTACACGGCCGTATGTCTCCACACTGGAGGATGACACAACCATCTGATCATTGTGGTAAGGTATTTGGTGGTCCACATGGTTCTCGAATGTCATACGGGTTGGCCACACGCTCATGTGAGTATTGTTCATATGGTCATTATTGTTGTGCACACGATTCCAGTTAGTTACACGGCCCCCATACATAGTCATGTGACTTTTGTTGAGTTCTTTGCATTTTTTGTCCACACAGTCTTATTGAGTTACATGGCCTGGCTACACAGCCCTGTGACCCCTGTTTGCAAAACTTTCTCACGTTTTGCTAAGTTTTCAAATAAGTCCTTATTTGTTCCCGAGTTTATTTAAGAGCTTTCGTAAGCTCGTTTGAGACTCAATTTTGATTGTGAATTATTTGAAATGTGAATGTATTAAAAGTTTGTTGTTTCTTTCAAGTTTAATAATATTTATGAATATGAGTTACTCCGTTAATTTTTGTAGCATCCTGTAGCTCGGGTTCGATGACCGAACTAGGTGAGGGGTGTTAGAATTTATCCGATTCGTAATCGACCAATCCAATATAACACAATAGGCTTCAAAAAATACCAATTTAACTTGTACAATTTCAACCTATTCAACCATTCACCTAATCATTCAATATTATCTTCTTTTCTATGATGTTTCGTTCTCAAATATGTTAATCAATTTAGCATACCATTTCACACTCAAATTTATCATTTAAGTGCCATATATATAGCTTATTGCATTACCTAAAGATACAAATATATATATGTAAACATTAGCTTTCCCGAAATCAAACATTAACCAAGGTTCAAACCAAACTATCAAGTTAAAACATATATAAACACCTATGTGCGTGCCACATAACTAGACTTTAAAACGTTTAAAAGACTACCGAATTAATAATGGGATAGTGTGAGCTTCTCGATGATCCACTTGACACGTTCCATAAGTTGGCAATCTACATGGAAAAAGAAAACAACAGGGTAAGCATATTGAATGCTTAGTAAGTTCATAGGCATTAAACAACAACTTACCTCAATTTACAAATTAATACTATAAGCTACTAGCTTGACAAGTTTGCCTAAACATTACAACCATATATCAATAAGGTGAGTTCAATATATATTGTATCATATAGTAATTCAAACATATAACAGTCCAATTCACTTATAATCAACATTTCAATGTCATTTTCAAAATCAAGCAACACTTAATAAAATCAATATCTAATTCATATAATTTTTCGAATCTAATCAATTTGTTCGTCACGTTCTCATATCGTCGTCTAGACATGCATATCCAGTTTGTATACTCATTCATATACTTTCGAAATTCATATATTATAACTCTTCTTTTAAGCATTATTTTACAATATCCTTCTTAACCTAACTCGGACTTGGATGGATACACACATCCAACTAACACACCAAATTTGGCACCCAGCGCCTCATCAGAAAATCTGAAGTAAATATTTTGTTCCCAACACTCATCGGTATAACCAAAGTACAAGTTGTGCCCAACAGTTATCGACATGTAGTTGAAGCAACCCCTAATCGATATATCTTATGGCATGCCAACTATATCTGACTCTGCTTGAACAATTAATAGGGTAACAACTTATTCAATCATCGTTTTGTTTAATTTGCATCTCATCAATTCAATTCATTGTTCAAATCATCAATTCATCACATAGTAAATTGTATTTCAACCCAATTCAAAGTCAATTCCACAATTTCATCGAATTTCACTATTTTCAGTTCTATTCAATTTAGTCCTCCATCTAAAAAATGAAAAATTTACATACCAATTCAATTCAACTAATCAATCTCAAATTTCAATTTATCATATTCTATTTATCAGTCAATTTATCATTTCTTTACAATTTAGTCCATATCTCACATTTTGTACCAAATTACAAACAATTCAAATTACTATCCAACATAAACAAAATCATAATTAAAATATATAAAAAAATTTTAAATAAAATTCATACCATATGAACTTACCTGAAAAATAAGTAATTAATTTGGAACTTCAAGGACTATTCAACAATTTTGTTTTTTCCTCGATTATTTCTGATTTGATCCAATTTTCGATTTATACAATTACTCAATTCACTTTATCAATTCCAAACATTTTATAACATCTTATTTTAAGTATTAATCAGTTCAATTTTTATTTTTTGAATGCCCCTAAAATTTTGCACTTTATCAATTTAGTCCCTAAAACCAAAATTGCAACATCTTTCAAATTTAAGCTTCGATTTCGAAACCGGTCTCTATTACATCCTTCTATGACCCTCTAATATCTATAATTATAGAATTTGCACATCAATTTCGAAATTTAAAGACTTTAGTCCTTATGTTCAAAAAGGAGCAATTACACTTCACAATCTAGTCCCTTTTTTACATCTAAGCTTAAAATCTTACTATTTAACACCAATTTCATCAAGAATTCACCAATGAAAACTTGTAAAAACTTTAATAGTTTTACAAATTGGTACGTGGGCTAGGTAAATCAAGCTTCTATGACCTAAAAAACATAAAAAATACAAAAAAAGAACAAAATTGAAATACTTAATTAAGGGCCAAAAAGCTTCAAAACTTTATTTCTCCAATGGTGGTTTCGGTGGAAAAGACAGACAAAAATGTTTTTCTCTTTCATTCCATCATTACTTATTTGTTTTATTACTTATATTTTATACATATATTAATATAATTATAATTTGAACATTATTTTAACAAAGTATCCTACCAAACCCTCCACTATAATTCTAAAATGGCTTATTTTCCATTTTGCACACTGTTTTAATTACTTTATAAGTCTTTAAGCCTTTGGCCAATTTAAAAATCTATAGTAGTGAACTTTTACAATTTAGTTTCTATACCATAATTAACTATCAATTCGATAAAATTAAACGACCAAACTTTAATATATTTTTATTCTAATCTCTTAAATATTACATAATAATATTTATACACTTGAACATTGGAAATGGGGTTCAAAAACCACCGTTTCTGACACCACTAAAAAATGAACTGTTGCAGCTACTTAATAAGTGCTCGTCCAATAACCTTGTCATAAGTGTGTTACCATTTTAGGATATCTTTAATATTTTTGGGATCGATTTGTTCTCCCAATATGATCCTATTTTATCTCATGGTAATCATTCCATCTTCCTACACGAAAAGTCAATTACTATCACATAGTAACTAAATCATTATAAAAACTACAAATGAACCATGGTTATGTTTACGTTTTATCTATCATGTAATTCCAATTAAAGGATATCATTTACCCTTTCTTGGGTTGTTAATTCCATTTTCATAGAAGATGTTACATATTGCAGAAGTCGTATACCCAACATACCAACTTTCGGTTCCTTATATATTTGAACTCAAGCTTTCATTTACATCAAAGTATACGAGTTGTAATGCCTTTACTCAACCCGATCGTCGAGTCCAGGTATGGAGTGTCATAATTGAACCGATTTGGACTAACATCAAACTTTAATAAAAAAATTTGCCAAAAGATTTTATTACTTTATTACAAATACTTCTTACAACATGAACCTTAAATCAAACATAATTTGGCTACCTTGAAAATTTAAATTCTAAGAAAACTACTTAATTACAATAGATCTAACCCTGAGGCGAAGCCTTTGAAGGTACCCATTTTTTATGCATGACATATTATTGACGATGTTCCTTGGTTTTACAAGGTCTGGCTTGACCCTTCCTCAAGTTCCTTATTCACCTAATGAGTCCTACAAACATAGACCAAAAATCGTTTAAGTTCAAAAGAACTTAGTGAGTTTTTTTGCAAATATATAACTAAGCCCCCATCCTGCTGAGATATTAACTAAAACGGAAACAAACATGCTAACTCCATCTTTTACTTAGACGTTCGTGCTTTATCTGGAGTGGTGAACTTCAGTACGACTTCCACATTTCTTTGTTGGCAGATAAATCACTAAATGGTCATTACTTGGTCATGCTTATTACCAGTCGGTTAGGTTGGCGATTTCTAGATGCTTCGTCATACTTACGGATTCTTACTTTTTACCTTGCACATTTTACCTTTTTTTCCTTTTTTCCACACATTTCTGGTAATTAACAACCATTTACCTTTAACCTTACTCGTAAACCCATAATTTCGTAACTTAGTGAGTTATTGCCTACATCGTCATCCTTGAATGTAAGTCCGGTTGTACACTCTATCCTTAATATAACTCCCATTACATGGTACCCTTTAGCTAATTCTCTTATCTCATAATAATTTTGGCATATTTACTGACATTCCACTCCTAAGGCCCCTTGTTAAAATCCACACCACATTGGAAGACGTAACCTATTTCATCTTTTCTACTTCTACCTTACAATCGAGTTGAAGTGTTGTTTGGATTACTCTATTGTAATTCACCCTATTCGTGATACCTTACTCTTTAAGGTGTACCATGCCTGTGTGCAGTGGACCGGTTTGGCCTATAGTATCCAGTAGACTATTATCTGAGTGACCATTTGAGTTTATAATCTCCCTTATATGATAGTTCCTTATGGAACTAACTCTATGGCGGGTATACACGCAATAGATTCTCCTCAAAGAGGAATAGTCTTGACAGACATATCTGTCACTTAAATAATTCTTATTAGTACTCCTTTCTATCAATAGGTTCCAACTAACCCCTCTTTACAGATTAGACCACCCGGAGTACATACGATTGAAGCTCCCCGCATAAATAAACTATGGTTTGAACGAAGCCTTATATTGGGAATGAATCTCTCATTACTCTTCCAAGACCTCATTCTAACTTGTAGAGTTTTCTTGAGCACTTTCTAGTGGCTCTTAATGGCAGATCTTTATCTACGATCCTTAGACAAATCCTCTTTCATTTGCCAATATACAAGGAATTATCGTCACATCATTCCCATAGCTGATTCTTGTTGGGTTACCACCATATACCCTACTCGCTTCCATGTTTACAATTTTGGTAGACTTTTCTCATTTCTGTTACTTTTTCCTTTTTCAGCGGATTCTTCAAACCTACTAGCTAGCTATCGCTAGTCAACACTTGCATTTTTCCTCTAACTATTTTTCCTTATTTTTGTAATTTTCCATGATTATCGTCCAAGCGAAAAACCCCATTTTTACTATCCCGATGGACTATCCCGCATTTATTTCTTGGCAGACTCTATATGTTATCATAGCCAAGCTATGGTCTTACACATCATACCCCATGTTTAATGTCCTAGTGGATTCTCTATGTTGCCATAATCGAGCTATGGTTTTACATATCATATCCCACGTTTAATGTCATGGACTTTTTACGTTGCCATAGTCGAGCTATGGTCTTACATATCATATCCCATATTAAATGTCCTACTATACTCTTTATGTTGCCATAGCCGAGCTAGGGTTTTACACATTATACCTCATGATTAATGTCTTGGCAAACTCTCTATGTTTCCATAGTCGAGCTATGGTGTTACACATTATACCTCATGTTTAATATACTGACATACTCTCTATGTTGCCATAGTCGAGCTATGGTCTTACACATTATACCCCATGTTTAATGTCCTAACAGACTTTTTATGTTGCCATAGTCGAGCTATGGTATTATACATCATTCCCCCATTATAGCCCATCTATTTTGCCTCAGTTCTATCATTGATGCTCGAACACCATAATGTCCCCTCCGCAAGGCCCGAAGCTTTGCACATCATAGATTGGACCCAGCAATTCCAAATTTGCAATAAATTGAAACTCCATTTCCCAAACCATCCACCCAATACTCCACAATGCCAAATCCTAATTTCAACTAACCTATCAATAATTTTCCCTCCGTACTCTACCATTATAAACATGTAATACATACATTTCATAAACATATTAACATGGAATACGCTACTTTTTAGGCATGAAATCATAACCATTTCATGCATATCAGAATACAATTATGGATACTCATATACCTACATAAGCTTATACATGAAAGGCATTCTCAATCAGAAGAGACCATACATCATCACAGAACTCTCTGTGAACTTAACATAGACTCGTGCCAGCTAAGCATCCCAGGAATTGAGTATAGAAACTCACATGATGCTTCTTTGCATCCTTAGGTTAGTTTTTGTGAACATTAGAGCTTCCATTCTCCTGGCAGCTAAGCATTACAACCGAAGTCATAAGTTAAACCTAACATTTCAGCTGAAAAACTATATTTCTAGAAACATGTAGAACCCTCTAAAAAGTTCTAAAAATTCTTAACTCCAGTTTCCCAAATTTACGAACAATGAAAGCCTTAGATTTTGTGGTAGCTTATGCGTTAACTTCGCCCATCTAGTGGGTCAATTCCTTCCTGTCACAAGGCGACTAAGCTCGCTTATGAAATAATTTTACTACTACCTTGGTGAAGTACCAAAACTACCACTCTGATTTCAGAGTTCTATTTCAATGGTAACAACGGCTTAACAGTCATTCTCAAAAAGAGTTGTTGTTGGAAAGAGTTAGAACTTGCTCTTTTTACTTAAGGGTTGCATACAAATGGGTAACATTTGGAAGATATCCCCGTCTCGAGAATATTAAAAGATTTATCTTCTTTCGATTCCAACAGGTGTCCTTCATGCATTGTCGGACCTGCAAGATTCCTTACCATTATTTAAATTTCCACAAATTCCTATGCACGCTTTTGGTTATAAATAAACTAGAACGCTAAGAGGGAAGTTCAAAATTTCACAGACCTTTAGCTTGACTAGCTCACCTATTACCCCTCACTTTAATTCTTTCTATCCTCTTTTTTTGCCCGATTATGCTACTAGAGTGGAGTTCCCTAGCTACTCCCGATTTTTAAAAATCAATAAACCTCTTCCGAGATGTTGCCTCGAAGGATCTGTATACCGTTATCACGATGTCAATCCACAGAGTTGATTAACCATCATCACGGTGTCGCTCTAGTGATCAATTTGATATCATTCCATGATGCCACCCAAACTCCCTTGTATGCCCATTTTGTCCGCACTTTCTTGGTAGACTCGGCGGTTTCCTCACAATCATTAACGGGGGTGGTGTGGAAATCTTTGGATAGACCCTTTAAAGTGGAAGTGAAGCTAAGCGGGCTGAATTCGAGAGGGTCACCTATTCTGGCAAACCGCGTGTCTAACTTTCAAGACCTCGAAAAAATTCATCTGCCAAAGTTATGGGTTTACATTTTCTTTCCTGGCTTGGAGGTCTAAATTCAATCCTTAAAAGGTTTATTGAAAAAAAGAGTTAAAAGATGGTATTGGCTTTCGAAAGTTGCGCTTAATGAAAATGTGCAGTTGCAAAATAGCGAGTCTCTAAGCCCTTGAAGAATATATGAAACATACCAAGCCTGACATCCAAGCATACTTGCTCAACTTCCTCATTTAATCTCTGTTCAAACCTGACACAAAGGTCTACCTTGTTCAATTTTGAACTCACGGCTAAGTATACCCACTGTTGTGGGTCTTTTCAATGTGAATCTCACAACTCCTTTTGTTTATGTAAACTTACCAGTGTCATCCTTGAATTCGACATTCCCACTCCTTTAGTTCCCATGAAAAGATTGTCAGAAAGGACGGAAGGAATCCGATGATTTTCTCATTTTCAATAATTAGGCGCGGTCATTTCTACTCTTTTCAAAAGACTAGCAAAAAGGAGGTGAACACACCATTGAGGCTATAACATCTCACCCAGTGAATTCTTTGTATTTGAGTACTATTAACATATAGTTGGTAAAATAATGATAGATATGAGTAAGTAAAGTGTTTGTTTTGGCTAAGTATAGAATTATGTATATTGCGCCATTTGGCGAACTCTTGGTTTTGGTGAGATCTATGGTTTGGCGGACTCATCTATTAAGTATCCGCCACCTCAAATGCTTTGGGTGAACTCATCAAGTTCGTAGTTGATTAGATTTGTTTAATATTTTTGTATGGTGATTTGGTTAGTTAAGTTGAGATTTAGTTAGAACAAAACTAAACTACTATAGATGAAAAGACTTAAATTATGTTAAGAGCACTTAATCACATGAATCAAGAGTGTTAGTGGAATTATCTGATTCTTCCACTAATCATTGTCTTTATGTTTAAGTATATAAGGATAACGATGGTCTTTCTGAACACCTATGCGTCTTCTTCGTTTTCTTCTTAATTTCCTCTCAAACTCTTTGAAAACCTAAGTTTAGAAAACCTCTTCGAAGTAGGTTGCACTATTCAGTTAACTTTTACATTACTACTAGCTTACTAATCAAGAAGCTACTAAAGGTCCAAGTGATAAAAGCAAAAGACCTACTTTGTAGATTTTGCTAGAGTTTCTGGTGAGTTCCTTCTTATTTCCATATGTTGTAGTTTCTTTATTTTATAATTCATGTAAAGCAAAAGACCTCTTCTTAGTATGGATAATGGTTCTCTAGTATTGTCAATCTGAGTTCAGTATGTTTGTGTTATGATGTAAGCATCATTCTTCATGCTTAATCCACTGTCATCTGCTTCTGATATTTATGATATGATATGATATGATATGATATGATATGATATATGGTGATGGAGATGAACATGATGAGATATGTTGTGTAGCCTCCAGTAGGGCAGCTATATTGCAAACCAAAACGGCAAATCAAGATAAAATATGCTATTTTAAATGAAAATTATATGAGGATTTAAGGGTAAAATGTATATGACTGAGACTGAATGATATGCATCTGATTTTGAATTTTGCGTACGTGGCTGGTATGAAGGTAAGTTGTCTGAGTTATGTTAAATTGGCATACAATATACGCCATGTGATAAGTACGTTGGCATACTGAGTCTATCTGTGTTATGTATACGCCATTTGGGTGTACTATGTTAATGTGTGTCAGTTCCTCTGGAAGATTCAATTGAGTTGTAAGTAATTTTATGTATGATTTCTCTTTGGAACTCACTAAGTTTGTATGAACTTGCCTTGCTACCTTTTCCGTCTCATGCTTGTTGATTGAAGGAGGACTTTGTTTGAAGGACTACACCAGAGTGTTGCTACTATTTTGAGACGAATGATTTGTTCCGTATTATGCATGACTCATGGGGGTGACATTTAAATGTATTTTGGAAATGTTTTGTACAAAGAACTCATTTTTATAAGACTATTCTGTTATGAGATTTCTATGAAGTATCAATACTTGATTTTAAAATTAATACCTTCTATTTGATGAAATATTTGAGCTTATTGATAGCTTTTGAAAAGAGTTATATTTCATGCCTTTAGACCTAGCCAGTTGATTGTACTTAGGTACAATTAGTTGCATTTTTAGACATTTCATTAGTATTTTTTATCATTGCATTAGGAGCATGGACTATGTTGAAATATTCGGTACTTTTAATTGCTTATGGTACGGCTGTGTCTAGTGGTTTGGCAGGTGTAGGTTGAGGAATGAGAAATAAAGGAGTGGAGGTTTGTCGGGGCAAAAGGTTGGACATTTTGTCAGCACGAATCCTGTGGCAATTCCAAGAATACTGAGCCAACACTCAACGCATACCAGTTTTAACCCAACCGTACTTGTACCAAAAAAATATGCCTAAAAATAGGAGAAGATAATCTTAAGTTATTGAAAAAAAGAATTTAAAAAAGAGAAGATAATCTTGGGTTGCTAGATTTACCCTAGGAAAAAAAGCTTATAAAAAGCCAAAGGAGGAAACCCTAAAGAGCAAACAAATAGGGGAAAAACAACAAGAGTGTGGAGAGCCTTAGGCAAAAATAAAGGGTAGTGGCTGAGCAAGACGGAAAAAGGAAGATGATGGCAGTCCCTCTCAGCCACTACAAGACACTATGTTGGTGGAGTATAAACTAGACATGCAAAAACTGTCTTCCCAAAGTTCTTTTGTATTTCTTACTTTGTTCCTCCATGAATTGATTTGATAAAAATGATGTTGGATGATATTTTGGTTTTAAATTTTTTTTGCCAACCCATGAGCTAAATCTCATAGGGTTGGGATTACATGATGAAACTTTTATTTTTTTAATGGTTGAAGCATAGATCCAAATCAATTTACTGTTTCATTCAATTGTTTTATTTTAAATTGTATGCGTGCAATCCCTAGACATAGATGACTGTTCAACATGCCAATAAATTAAATCTAATTTTGAAAACGTTGGATTAGTTGGATTGAAATTGAATGATATGACTAGTACTCGACTGATGCTTGCAGTAGACACTAGACATAGAGCAGCGTTCATACAGAAGGAAAACAGTGCAAGGTACCACATTAATGCCTATAGACACAGGCAAGGTAACTTGAGGTTTTTGCGCTCGAAAGAAGTAGACCATTTTAGAACTCTTCTGAGTAGTAAACTGAGTATGATTTTGCCAAGGAATTATTTACAATAAAGGTAGATTCTTAGTAATCCCGACCTTTCAAATTAACATCATATATCTTTTATTATTTGCCACCGTATATTTACCATATCATTCTTAGTTATTTACTTGATCGTTTACATAATATTCCCATAATAATTCTCACAATTGCCATTAGATTTCTACTCTCATTTTGCCATAGCATTTCCAAGTATTCATTAATTCCACATATTGCATACATCATTATTCCTTTTAAGTGCCACTGCATATTTACCATAGCTTTACCATAGCATTAATCCTATTTTAGTATAATAACTTGACCACTTTTGTGCCTTAATCCATAGAAATGATATTCAATCATCATTTTATTACTTGATTTGACGTGTATACTTGCAAAAATTGCTTATTATTTCATACGCGACAAGTTTTTGGCATCGTTGCCAATGATCATCAATTTGGTGAAATTTGGTTTTGTTATTTTACTTAATTCCATTAGTGTATTTAACTTAGTTATATTTAATTTCTATAGATTTTCTATCAGTGCATGAGAAAAGGCATTCCTGCTAAAAAGGAATATAATTTTGACCTAGAGATTGAAAGAACTTTACGAAGAGGGCGAAAAGAATTACAAAAAATGGCTAGGAACGGAAATGATCCTGGTCTCGATGATAATCTGAATGGTCAAGATGCTAATCTTCCTATTTGTAGGGTGATAAATGACCGAGATAGACCAATCTGAGAGCATGTTGTGCAAATTTTGGATGACCTAAATCTAGGGATAATCAGACCACTAATACAGGCTCAGCAGTTTGAATTAAAATCGGTAATGTTTTAGATGTTCCAAATAGTAGGACAGTTTGGTGGACTACCCATTAAAGATCCAATATTGCATTTAAGACTTTTTCTCGAAGTTTATGACTCGCTTAGACAACAGGGTGTGCCTAAAGACGCCCTGAGACTTAAACTATTTCCATTTTTTTAAGAGATCATGCGACAGCATGGTTAAATGCTTTGTCGTCGGGAACACTGACATCATGGAATAATCTTTGCTAGAGGTTTTTTTTACAATATAATTCTCCAAATATGAATGTCAAGCTTAGAAATGACATCACATCTTTTGGGCAATTGGAGGATGAAACACTATATGAAGCTTCGGAGCGATTTAAGTACTTAATTCGAAAGTGTCTGATGCATGGATTTCAACATTGGACTCGGATGGAAATATTCTATAATGAGTTGAATGCGCATATGAGGATGGTAGTTGATGCTTATGCCAATGGTACTTTGTTGGATAAATCCTATAATGAAGAATATGAGATTTTGGAAAAGATTACCAACAATGATTATAAATACCACAAGAGTTCGGACGAGCAAGAGAGCTGCTGGTACTATGGAGCTAGATGCAATCACCTCTTTAACAGCCCAATTAACTTTTTTGGCTAATATGATTAAAAAAATAAAAAGGCCTGCTACAATTTAGGAGATGAAATCAACCGAGCTATCGTGTGTTTATTGTGGTAAAGATCACATGTTCGATGAATGCCCATCAAACCTAACATTCTTGTGCTACATGGGTAATTTTAACTGGAATAATAACCCTATTCCAACACCTACAATTCATGGTGGAAGAAGCATCCTAATTTTAGTTGGAGTAATCAAGGTGTAGGGAAATTTAACAATATTGTAAGACAGAAGGCCAATAATGCATCGCTTGGTTATGTTCAACCTATGCCGAGGAAAAATACTTAATACGGTCAAGCATCATCTTCTACTTCCATTGAAGCTTTATTAAAGGAGTATGACCAAGAATGACGTTGTAATCCAAAGTTTTATGAGCTCTTGAGAATCAAGTGGGGCAAATAGCGAAGTTTTAAATTCAAGGCCACAAGGAGCATTGCTAAGCGATACTGAGAATTCAAGATCACAAGGGAAGGAACAGTGCAAGGCCATCACTCTTAGAAGCGGAACTAAGCTTTATGATGTTGCTCCAGATGCCACAGCAGGAGAAAATAACTTGAATAACAACCATGTAAAAATCCCAGAGTTATCTGACAAACAAACTGAACCTAAAAAAGGTAAGCAGCAAAATGTTGTGGCAAAACCAGATCAAGTTGTCAATAAAATGCCATGCAAAACAATATTAGCAACCTGAAGGACAACCACCTTTACGTTTTCATCAGCGATTTCACAATTCCAAGTAGGATATTCAGTTCAAAAGATTTTTGGAGGTTTTGAACAACTCCATATCAATATATCGCTAGTAGAAGCTTTGGAGCAAATGCCCAACTACGTGAAATTTATAAAAGACATATTGTCAAAGAAGTGCAGATTGAGAGAATTTGAGATTGTTGCCCTCACTGAAAGGTGCACAGCAATATTGATAAATAAGCTGCTTCTAAATTTGAAGGACCCAGAGAGTTTCACTATCCCATGTTTAATTGGAAATCATTATGTTGGTAAGTCATTATGTGATTTAGGAGCAAGTATAAATCTAATGTCTCTATCTATTTTCAAGAAGTTAGGAATTGGGAAAGCAAGACCCACAACAGTCACGCTATAGCTAGATGATCGGTCTTACACATATTCAAAAGGTAAAATTGAATACGTGCTAGTAAAAGTAGATAAGTTTATTTTTCAGCCGATTTCATTATTTTAGAATGTGAAGCTAACAAAGATGTATCGATTATCCTTGGAAGACCTTTTCTTGCTATAGGTAGAACTTTAATCAATGTGCAGAAAGGTGAACTGACCATGAGAATGAATGATCATCAGGTCATGTTCAATGTATTTAATGCACTGAAATGTGCTGATGAGAATGAAGAATGGCGTGCCATTAACTTGATAGAAATAGTTGTGGAGGAAGAGTTCACAAGACTTTGCCACAACAATTCTGATAGTGATTAAGATTCATTTGAGCAAAGACCCTTGTGCATTTTGCTTGAGAAAATAAACCTTTCGATTTTGATAAAAATGCTTGGTAGCTCAAGTATATCCGCATGGAGTTGTTGATGTCAAGGGCATGAAAACGAGGGACACATTTAAAGTTAATAGACAACGCTTGAAGCACTACTGTAGTGCTCATGTAGAGCGAGACAAATTGTTCATTGATCTTCAAGATGTTTAACTTCAACATTTTGAAAATTATTTTTTATTTTTATTTTATTTTGTCGATTTAAAAATTCTCTTAGTTATTTCATTTCCTTTGTTTAATAAATTGTAGGGGAAGGGATCGATGATGAAGACCCCATTGAGACGAATGTTACCAATGAAGAGAATGCACCCAAAGCACTAGAGGAAGAACCAGAGAAAATAGAGTCTATCAGCATTGAGACTGACCGTGAGGACGAAGCGGAAGTAAATCCCTCAGTTGCACCTCCAATTGATAGCACTGCGACTGTTCCATCTCTTTCTACAGAATTGATGACTGAACAAGATTGTGAGATCAATTGTATTATTGATGAACTCACCAGATTTGATAATGAAGAGGAGGATGTACCACTCAATTTACTTAAAAGGTCGACGCGCTATAAGATGAGTGCAAGAAAGAATACTCATTGCAATTAAAGTACCACAATTCAGTTTCAAGCTTGGGAAGTTTTTCTCCCTTTATTACATCTTATTATGTACATATATATTCTTCTATTCATGATTCATATCTGTACATGCATTGAGGACAAGGCATCCCTTAGGTTTGGGGGTGTGTTCAGCATTTAACATTGCATTAAATAGTTAGTTGATCATATTTTAACTTTTTGGTCTTTTTTCATTCATTTTGGCATGGCACATATGACTACCAGGAATTGTCTAGAGTGTGATGAGTGTGTTTTTTTCTGTGATGTTCGATAAGGAGCTTAATTCTTCTATAAACTTAGAAAGTTGTAATAGTGGATTAGGTGACGTTAGCTTAGGATAATTTGCTCGCAAATTGACCCCTAAAATTATGATGTCCTAATTCCAATTACAATTGATCTATTGTAAGTTTCTTTTGATAAACTTAGAGATTCTAAAAGTTAAATTCAATACAATGGCAATACTCAATAATGAATAAAGTGGCAATGTTTAAGAAAATTTAAGGAAAAAATAATCTAAAAAATGCCATAAATACTCCAATGCTTAGAACTGCTGAGTAGGTTAGCAACATTTTGTTTGCTCCATTATGTTGTTGATTAGAAAAGCAAGTTTGAGTAAGAGTGCGTAAAAAAAAGAATAAGAAGTAGTATAGGGCACTCCACTATGGTAATAGGTTGAGTAGCTAAGGGGGTAGTTGTTTGCTCCATCCATCTTTTTAGTCAAAAGCCTTAGCTTTATGAGTGAGTATTCAAATCGTGACATGATTGAGTATTCGACAATTTAGTGTATGCTCCATTGTAATTGTCGAGTCAAATAGTCATATGACGAGTTGGATCCCCTAGTAAAAAATAGGCATAATAAACAAATATATATGTGATTGAGTATGTATAAGGCCAGATGAAAAAAATAAAGAAAACTAAGTTAGTTAAAAGATGAACTAAGTAAATTAGGAGATACTTGCTATAGTGCAAGTTGTATGAATACTTAGGATTTTTCTTTCTTTTAGGGTAAAATTTTCTACACTACCTTTGCTAAAAAATCTTATGAAACTTGATCAAATTTTTAGACACAGAAGATTATTGAAAACTAAAGTAAAAAATGCTATTTAAATGGTCTAACAGTCCAAAAGTAATTATGTTGCTATGGAAATTCTTGCATTCATGCATATTTTGCTTGAGGACAAGCAATAACTCAAGTTTGGGGGTGTGATAACTCTTGAAAAGAGTTATATTTCATGCCTTTAGACCTAGCCAATTACTTGTACTTAGGTACATTTCGTTTCATTTTAGGGCATTTCATTAGTACTTTTTATCATTGCATTAGGAGCTTGGACTATGTTTAAACATTAGGTACTTTTAATTACTTGTGGTAGGGCTATGTTTGGTGGTTTGGTATGTGCAGGTTGAGGAATGAGAAATAAAGGACTGAAGGTTTTCTGGGCAAAAGGTTGAACATTTTGTCAGCACGAATGCCGTGGCAATTCCATAAAGACCAAGTCAACACTCAATGCATACCAATTTCAACCCAACTGTACTTGTACCAGAAAAATCTGCCTAAAAAGAGGAGAAGATAATCTTGGGTTGTTAGATTTACTCTAGGAAAAAAGCTTATAAAAAGCCAAATGAGGAAACCCTAAAAAGCGAACAAATAGGGGAAAAAAAACAAGAGTGTGGAGAGCCTTAGGCAAAAATAGATGGTAGCACCAGAGCAAAGATAGAAAGAGGAAGACGAAGGCAGTCCCTCTCAACTACTGCAGGACACTATGCCACTGGAGTGTGAACTAGACAAGCGAAAGCTGTCTTCTCGAAATCTTCCGTATTTCTTACTTTGTTCCTTCGTGAATTGATTTGATAAAAACGATGTTGGATGATATTTTGGTTTTGATTTTTATTCGCCAACCCATGAGCTAAATCTCATAGGGTTGGGATTACATGATGAAACTTTTATTTTCTTTAATGTTTGAAGCATAGATCTAAATCAATTTACTGTTTCATTCAATTGTTTTATTTTTAATTGTATGCGTGCAATCCCTAGACATAGATGACTGTTCAACATGCCCATAAACTAAATCTAATCCTGAAAAGGTTGGATTAGTTGGATCGAATTGAATGATATGAGCAAGTACTCAATCGGTACTTGCAGTAGACTCTAAACATGGAGTAGCGTTCATACAGAAGGAAAACAGTGCAAGGCACCACATTAATTTCTATAGACACGGGCAAGGTAAATTGAGGTTTTTGCTTTTGAAAGAAACAGACCATTTTAGAACTCTTCTGAGTAGTAAATTGGGTATGATTTTGCCGAGGCATTATTGACAGTAAGGTAGGTTCTTACTAATCCCGACCTTCCAAATCAACATCATATATCCTTTATTCTTTGCAGCCATATCTTTACCATATCATTCTTAGTTATTTAGTTGATTGTTTACATAATATTCCCATAGTAATTCTCATAATTGCCATTACATTTCTACTCTCGTTTTTCCATAGCATTTCCAATTATTCATTAATTCCACATATTGCATACGCCATTATTCCTTTTAATTGCCATTACATACTTACCATAGTTTTACCATAGCAGTAATCGTATTTTATTATAATAACTTGACCATTTTTTTGCCTCAATCTGATACTCATGAGAACGATACTCACTCATTACTCTATTACTTGATTTGACGTGTATACTTGCACAAATCGCTTATTAGCTTCTCCTTTATGTGGTTTGAATGTCATCATAAATTAGTAATGACTTTATTCAAACTTTAGTAAAGTAACAGTTACAATATATTTTATTATTTTTAACTTGTAAAATTTCGGAAAGCTTCCGCCAGATTATTTTACTATAAGTTAGTTAAGTGTTAAGTAGTGACACATCATACTCAAATCCTATTAAAGGATCAAGTTTGGTGTGTTACAAGTTGGTATCAAAGCCAAGGTTAAGTCGAATCTCGAAAAATCGAAGGTTGTGTACACCCCATCATGCATGATATGTCTCTAGTTTAGTCCTTATTGTTTGAACTAATTTGGATTTTCTTGTACCGATATGACAAAAAAATGTTAAAAGGGTCCAAGGAAGCTATTGGAGAAGAGATAGAAAGTCATATGCCTCCTGCTACTCAAGAGCAAACTCCTGCAAACAGTATGGGTAATGCTAGGATTACTTTTAGAAATGTATTCTTCACATTGATGACACAAATGTTTGACTAGTTTATGGGGAATACTCAAGCACCCCAGCCTCAGCAGCCACAGCCAGAAGTGGTTTGCCCAGCATCATCTGCACCCTCAATTTCGATTGCAACTCTAAATAAAGTAGACCCTGTGAAAGAAATTCGTAAAAGAGATGCTATGGAATTTTTTGGGGACAAAGGTGATGATCCCACTGTAGCTGAGCAGTGGTTGTCTCGAGTATGCAAAGTGATAAAAGAATTGAAATGTACACCAGAAGATAGCCTCTTATGTGCTATATCGTTACTAGAAGGAGAAGCCTATCAATAGTGGGAAACATTGATTAGTGTTACTCCTGAAGAAATGATTGATTGGGAGTTCATTTTGAAGAAGTTCAGAGAAAGGTATGTAAACAATGTATGTAGAGAAAATGAAGAAAGAATTTTAGTATCTTAAACAATGAAGGATGTCTATGATGGAATATGACTCAAAATTATTAAGAGCATGTTCAAGTTAAAGAAGGAAATGTGTGATAAGTTTAAGTGGGATTAAGAGATGAAATTCATGCTCTGGTAGCAGCTTCTAAATGTAAAAGTCCAGCAGCTATGACAACCAAATCTCATAAGATGGAAGCAATTATTAGAGACAGGAGCAGGAATTTTGAAGAAGAAATGATGAAAAGGGGAAGTCTATCCCTCTACCTCCAACAAGTTTTAAGAAGCCCAGGGATCATACTTTTACAACCTCAAGAAGAGATTCACATCCTACGAGTTTCAAGCGTGAAGGATTTAGTAGACTAGCTGCTTCGATGGCAAGCTTTGGAGGTTCTAGAGTGATGAGAAATGTTAATTGTGAGCACCATGGCAAAAGCCATGGAGGAGAGTGTTGGAGACATTCTGGAGCATAATTTGGATGTGGATCCAAGGATCATTTAGTTAAGGATTGTCCCTCCAAGATAGAAGCAAACATAGAGCAATCTGTTCATGGACCTTAGAAGTTCCAACAGGAGACTAAGTTTGGAGTGGCAGCAAAATCTGGCTTAGTGTAGGGAACACCAAGGAAAGTTTTACTAAGCTAAGTTCTGGAGTGCATGCCCGAGCGTATATAATGAAAGTTGACCAGAATCGTGCATGTGCGCATAAACAACGAATTTATAAAACGATTTTTAAAACTCGATTTTACTGCAAGCGTATAGGTCAGTTGTAATATTTATAGTGTTACAATGGAACACCGGAGTATTCCAAGGATCAAACTCAAATGAGATGGTAATTGAGTAATAAATAGCATACACGATAGAGTCTAAGTGGTTACTAATACGATTTTATAGTACAACAATTCATAACAAGAAAATATTGCAAGAAAATAAAATATGCTAATCTAAGGACTAAATTGCAAATAGTATAAAATAAAGGACTATCCAATTAAATAACTAATGGTGGTTGGTTGATTTTGATGTGGTTCACCTGTCCTCAAGCAAGGGGCTTAACTCGCATAAATTATTAAGTGGCTCCATTTTATCTTCCGATCTCAATTTTACCGATTTACACGAATTAGCTCTGATTTATCTTTCGACCTCACCGATTAATCTAGGACTAATGAACAAGTGCGCAACAAGATTACATTCCAATATCAGTTGCCTAAATATTCCCTTAGGGGCATCACTTCCTAAGTTTTTAGATTCATTCAATTTAGTCCAATTTGTTACAATTTAGACCTTATACAAAAATTTCAGTTTACCCTCATCTGCATCAACCAACTCCTCTTTAAGGTTTAGCTACTCATGCTGAAAGTAACGGAAATAAACATGGAAATGAAAAACAAAGCAGCCATTAAAGGAAAACTTAATAAAAATAGGAAAGTTCTGATTTTTATGCTAAGAATCTTTAAAAACATGAAACCAAAGGCATTCAACAAGAAAATCTAAAGCAATAAACATAAAAGGAACAAACTTTAACAGATTTAAAGTAGAAGAAATTGGAATACATTAAACTAAAGCTAGAAATGTTTTACAACCAAGGTACAGGAACTGAAAGTGCAAATAAACCTAAGCTAAAGTAATAACTAACTTTACTAACACTAGGAACATCAAGAACAAGAAGTAAATGCAGAAAAATAAACTTTAAACTAAGGTAGAAGAAAAGAAAATGAAAACCTTAAAAAAGTGCAAAAAAACTGAGAGAAAACTTTAAACCTAAAACTAAGTTAATGTGTGTGTCTCTCCTCCTCAGCCAATTTTGGCTATTTTAGGTTGTCTTCTAATGCATTTTCGTTACCAAAAATGCCCCTACATGGGACATGGGTGATTGGTGAACCAGGTGGACAAAGACTACCCTTTTTGTCCAAGTTGGTCCCCTTAACGAAGGCGATGTCGCGATACCAAGAAGTGGATATCGCAATACCTCGGGCAGTATCGAACATTGGGTCTTCTTGGAAGGGTGGATATCACAATACCACTAAAGGGTGTCTTCAACCTTCAATAATGTCGGAGGTATCGCGATTCCAAGGTGTGGATATCGTGATACCCTTTCCTTCGAGATCATTTTCAACCTCCAACACGTCCTTACACCACTCAATCACACGTTCAGCCTCCCAATGGCATCATTGGCCAATTTGGTCACAAAATGGGCAAAAAACAAGGCATTTTCACTTATTAACTTAAAATCTATAAACAATGAAAAACTATGCTAAAGACGCTAAGAAAAAGATCTTTAAGTATGTCGAAAGAGCCTCATTTTACCACTTTAATACTCCTCAACCTTCTTTGATACTCCTCAACCTTCTCTTTTACCATTTTCGTTTCCTCATTTTACTTTATCGAGAAATCAATTGTACACTATCTCGGTTTATAATTACTTTTAAAATATAATAATTTTAAAAGTGTTACAGCTCAAGCGAAGTTAGATGTTCGCTTTTTTTACTTTGACCCGCATGATTACTTTTTTCTATAAGCTAATGATCCTCAAAGTGTGTTTCATCACATTCTAAATAATGGTTATCGAATTTGATTGTTGAAGAATTTGGAGATCAACATGTCTTATCCTATAAGGCTTATCATTATCCTTTAAGCATTTACTCTTGTGATTAAGTTGCTGATTTTACTCATCTTATAAAACCTTATTCTGGGATAGATATGGAAGCTTTTTATACAAGATTATTACGCACTAAATTGACAAATTTATCTTAACAAAATTTACTAAGAGAACTTGCCTCATTTTTGCCTATATATAGGTAGTCTATTCGAATGGATGGATGCATCATTTGGAGAGTGTTGTGCTGATTTTGGTTGTACCTTTACTCTCTTTACTTAATGTCTTTATACAGCGTCTTATTCAAGCTCTTGTCTGGACATCAATTTAAACAAGAAACAAATTAATTGCTTTTCCAGTTACAAACAAATTTTCTAATCTAAAATTGAAACAAGATTATTATTTTTATGTATTATATAGAGAATTAAAAATACAAAATAATCATATTATATTATTTACTCATTTATTAAAAATATGGTTTTTTTTAATCTTTACCAACTAAATTATACCACTGAATTTCAATAAAAAATTTTGATTTAATCATCTAAGTATAAATTTCACAAATCCAAACATTTAATTCAATAATTAATGAAAAATCCATAGTTTCAGGACTGATACAGAAATTGAGCTCCCTCTTTTCTAAAACAAAGACTTGTTAACCAATAAAGTTGAATGGAAAAACGAGGAGATGAGTCGAATTAAACCAAGCTTTTCTTTTTTTCTTCTTTTGGTGCATGAATTAAACAAGCTTTTATTCATAACCAAACTACAGATATTATGTTACACATAAAAGACACTATAAGCAATCCTATAATGATACAACAGTTGAACAAGAAATCACAGCCATGAATAGGTAGGATGTAGACAAACCTTTAAGAAGCCTGGTGGAATGATAGTACACTAGGCGAATCGATTCTTACCAGGATCTCATCCTCACCACCAGATTCATCACTTGAATCATCATTTACGTGACCCTCTTTCGTGTCCATCTTGTTCGCTTGTGCTGAGGGAACTCGCCTTGTTATCTTTCCAGCTTCTTTGTGATTCTTCCTCATAGTAGAAGCTCCTTCTGATCCGGCAGAGACCAGTAGATGGCCAGGGAATGAAAGAAATCTATTATATGACGGGTTGTTTATTGGCTGAGACTGATTCATCCTTGATAAACTCCAGCTACGCTGTGGCAAATTTACCTTTTCATGGTAACATAAAAGAATGCAGTTAGATCCAAAAACAGAAGCGTTCTGTGTGGTAATAGTAATCAATGCTTTGACTCCACATACCTTACTGCCAAATATGCTTAACTGCATGGCTCTCGCTGACAATCTGTTTACTTGTTGATCAGTTGCGTCATGATTTTGTGTATGTTGTCTTCCCCTAAAGAAATGTTCGGGCCAACTCATAAGACCTCCATGTTCTCTAGTTAAAGATCTATGTGAAAGGTTAAATGAAGATGAATTATTCCGCAAAACCCTATTGCCTTCAAGTGTTGAAATATCAAATATAATTACTCTTGCTCTGGTCTCAACTTGGTATATTATGCTTCCTCTTGTCTCAAGTAGATACCCGGATCGCTGATGAGAAAAACTGGCTGTTGTAGAACCTGTTTTCATTAAACATCAGTAGTCAACTTGATTTTCTTTAGAGCAAAAAAGGAGCATATATAATGCTTGGTTTATGAAACTGCAATCAAGTTCCATTTTGGCCCAATTAATCTCACATAAGGGGTTGTGGTCTCATAGTAATTGAAATCCCATCTGCTAAATATAGGGTTTTCTATCGTCTTATATTGAAGTTAGGCCTCTCCACCTAATATAAAGCTAACAGGGTACTAGGCAGGCCATACCCAATACTAATAATCATGGTCAATAACAGGTCTAGGAGAGAAGGAAGCAAAGGACAGAAGGTGATACCAAAGGAAATAGATAAGGATTAAGGGTCAGTTTGCTTTGTGGAAAATGACTTCTGGAAATTATTTTCCACAAAACAAATGAGACCTTAAGGACACAATTTAATTATAAAGATGATGAAGTCACCTGACTTATCTGCATGCAAGAAACTTTGATTCCCTTGTGAAGGCAAAAGAACTGCTGGTGACTTAATGAGTTCGCCTTCAGCATGTGAGGGTTTAATGAACCCTTCCAACATGAAGCCGACAGATTGGTGAGACACTTCTATTGTTTCCCCTGTAATGTATGTTTTCATTGATGACCTTTCTGCCACAAGAGCTCTCAAATCATGCAGCGCTATTTTCTCAAATATTTGAGGAAACAAGAGTTTGGCAAGTACAATAGCACTTTCCTGGGACGGCAGAAAAACAGAAACAGAGAGCTCCATTAACCACAATTCAAATGACACCGCAGATTGTTGACTTTCACATTTGTAAGCTAAAGTTAGGAGAATTTAATAGCCAAATTATAAGCAACAATTTTACCTGCCACAGAAAATCTTCTAGTGCAGGATCCGACCTTAGCATTGAAAGTATTCTGTCACTTTCAATAAAAAAACAGAGAACCACGGAATCTGAGACCATGTCGCAGATGTATGGTTTTCCAACCAATACTTCATACAAGCCCAACGTACTCCCATGAGTAAAAGTTGGATGCATTGAGTGCTTGTTTCGTATGCTCTTACTCTTCCACTGCCAAATGACAATGTTTAACTCGAGATATGTTTAGAAGAAAAAACTGAAGTTATATATTTAATAAGATTTCACAAGCTTTGTCTTGCATGCATAAATATTTAGGTACCTTGACAACACCATTTGAAATAAGCCAAATACCATTTGGTTTAGAGCCCTCTTTGTAAAGTGTCATACCACGTGTTTTCATTTTTTCTTTTGTAGAACATTCTAGTGATTCGCGGACACTAGAAGGAAAGGCGCCTAGAAAAGGATGAGCACTTATAATATCATTTATTTTTGGAATCTTTACTAATGGAGGATTCCTTAAAAGCCTCTTCAAGTCAGTCTGCAGAAAAAAAGGAAGGGAAAAACATAATATTGTATCATTAGTGTAACACAATATCAAGGGAACAAACCACCTTAACATGCAATTTGCCAAAGATCACAGAAAGCTACCTGGACAGCATCATGAAGATGAAGCATTTCTTTTTCTTCCAGTAACCCCGCCTTCTCGAGGTTATGTAAATAATCAATCAGATGGTTCAGTACTGAGTAGGTCACTTGTCTTGTTTTCACAACACGTAAAACCTGAACGTGTTTTTAAAACAGCTTAATAAACCTAAAGTACAGACTACTAAAATAATATAGTCATCTCAGTAATCTAAAAATGCTCTCACTAAAAGAAGAAAAAAGGAAATTGAGATGAGAAAGGGTATTGGATAAATACAATTGGTTTACAAACCTGAGGAAAAGTTATACGGACATCTTCCAGAAACTTCCTCGCCTCTTCTCCTTCAGCTTCACTTTCAGCAATTACAGTAGAAGCAACTACACTGTCACCTAAATAGAAGTGAATTTATAAGAAATAAACAACTTTTTTCAAAAGATTGGATTACTCTAGTGATCATATTGTCAATATAGAAAGAAAACTTATTTAAAGAAGGAAATTCTTTCATAGATATAGGGTTTTTTGTTCATGAAATGCTGCTTTCATATAAATGTACCACCCAGCTTTCTCATAGTAATGGAAAGATCAGATTCAGTTCTAAGGAACAAAGGCAAGGGAAAAAAATGCTTTAAAACAGAAATCGAAAGACAGAACTGTGCCCAACTTCCAAGTGCACTTTTTCAGGAAACATCAATTGTACCCCAATTCTAATGAGGCAAACCTATCTTATAAGCGGATATCTCCCATATTCTTGTATAAGTTCATTGATAATATTTGTGTTCCTCGTAACTATATTACATTGATAATATTTGTGTTCCTTGTAACTATATTCTTGTATAAGTTCATTGATAATATTTGTCTTCCAAGTGCACTTTTTCAGGAAACATCAATTGTACCCCAATTCTAATGAGGCAAACCTATCTTCTAAGCGGATATCTCCTATATTCTTGTATAAGTTCATTGATAATATTTATGTTCCTCGTAACTATATTTCATTGATTTCATAACCATTTTCTGGTGGAGATTAAGGCAAGGTACAGGAGTTTTTCCTTTGAAAACCAAACATTCACAAAATGATTTGTTTTTCATTTTGGCTCACTTCTTTGTCAAAAATGTCCATAAACATCTTAAACAATAGATTAAAGCCATGAGAATTAGATTGTGTACAAGATCTTGGCATCTATATAACAATTAGGCATGCAATATGTAAAATATGCATTTTTAAAAAATATAAGGATTGGAAGCTGGAAGCCTATGTTTCAAGTAAACCAAATATACGGAAAAAAATTGTGAGAATATTGAAAAGAAAGCCAATGGGATACGTCACGGGAAGATTATTACCTATAAATTCATGAAGTTGCCGTCGTGCTATTCTATGAGCTCGAAGAAATGCAGCACAAATACAACACCCATTTTCCAGCCTTTCCACAGTGAAAAATGTAATCAATTTTTGTGGGAACATGCTTGTCTGAAGAAACTTGTAATAATTCGGGAACTGCACATTAGATTTTAAGCCCTTCCAATCACATAAAGGTTCATGAGATGCCGTATCAATAGCTTCATCTACAGATTGCATCAACAGATTTGCTGTGCTTTGTGCAATTCTCCCTTCATCAAGCATTTCCCAGTATGCTGCCTGGATACCTGTTTCAAGAATGTTCAATTCTCAAATTAGCCACAAACCATTAAGCAACATTTCCATATGAATTGAATCAAAGTTTAATATTGAAGAGCATGGCAGCAGGGTTTTCCATTTCAAGGAAATAATTAAATGCAGTCTAAGATCCTGGAGTGATCAGAGACAGTTACACCATAGTTCTCAGAACAGAGTGATCAGAGAAATCCTCTTTGAGAATGCTAGAAGATCCCGGAAGTTTATAAACATGAAATTTCAGTAGGGAGTTAAGAAATAAAACTGATTATTGGCAATACATCCGTGATTGAAAGCACAAAAAATCTCTGTACAAGGATACTTGCTATATAAGAACAACACATCAACCCATCGCATCTACGCAAAGAACATCTAAAATCTGGTATCATTAAAAAGTGAAGAAAAAGACGAAGATAAAAAGGAGAAAAGTGCCAGGTTTAGAGTTCATGCTCTTGACAGAGTAACCCAGCTTTGAGAGGATTAATGCATCAATGACAGGAACAGAAAGCATGATTGCACTGACAATCAGAATAATAGAAAATTGTGCAGCAAGACTAAAAGAAAGTGAGGTTTTTACCATTTAGAAGTCGTATTCTTATATCTTTCAAGTTTGAAGGGTCCAGGTCATTATCAGCTTCAGATTCAGTATGAGGATGCACACGGTCCCCCTCCAAATCGTGTAAGCTTGTAATGTATCTCTTTACTGTAGGCCAATCGGCAGGTCCAAGTTCCTCATCATCTACGAGGTCTTCAAAAGCCTCGAATGCTTTGTTCAACATTTCATACTTTGTGTAGTCTAGTATACGCTTCTGTAGAAGCAAATATAAAGGCAAAACAGAAAATGGGATCTTACAACAAAAGTAATGGAAAAGACAAAAACACATGAAACAATGTCCTTCTAACCCCCCCAAACCCACACGCACACACACACACACAAAAAAAAGAAGCATAAACTTAAATAAATTAATTAGACTAATCCAAACTCAGACAAAATACCTTGGAAGGAAAATATAGGGAAGTTCTTTAACACAATAATATCCGTTACATTTTCTTATTATTCTGTCTAACATGAGTTTAACATGATATGATAAGTAAATTTGAAATAAGTACATATTTTACTTATTTTCAATTTTCAGAAACATTGCCAGATGCACCATTCAGGAAAAGTGCATATTTTTTTGGTTAGATTCTGATATTAGTCCCTGTACAATGTGTAAGTTATGAATTTAGTGCTTGTACTTTAATTTGGTCATTCACAATCCTTGTACTTTTCAAATTTTAAAACTTTAGTTCTCACCAAATAGCAGCTATCAAGTTCATTAAATTAAGTTATGTTATTTTTAAATTTCGATGCAGCAAATTTATTATTGCTTGTGTAATGTCATGTGAGCTTGCTATTTTCACATATTACTCACAAAAACCTAATGAATGGATTTAACGACTATTATTTGAATTAAAACTGAATTTTTGAAATTTGAGAAACATAGTGACTATGAATGATCCACTTGGAGAACATGGACTAAATCTACAACTTTACACATAGCACAAGACTAATAATATAATTTAACCAAATAGATTTGATTGCTACCATTTGGTCAGGACTAAAATTTCAAAACTCGGAAAGTATAGAGACTAAATCCACAACTTATACAGAGTACAGGGACTAATAGCAAATTTTGACCTTTTATTTCTTTCCAATTTTTATCTTTAGCAACGGTACACCATTTTAATAATCTTTATCATTGACTACGTCTCAGTCAAATTATCAAAAGGTTTATTGATTCGACAAAATAATACCGTCACCCTTATAAACCATTAGAGCTGCAATTGAAATTTTTCAGCATAATATATTCAAGTTGTATTACCCCCAGAAGAGTTAAGTATTGAGTTTGATGTAGCAAATTATTCAACTCTGACTGCGCTTTCTATTTCCAATTGATTTTACATTAGATGCTTCGTCAAATGTTCAGGTTGGATCCCTTTAACCATTGCAAGTAGGTTTTGGGTTGGATGCTCAATAACACGATTTTGAAAAAGATTTAAATATTTATCCATTTACTAGCCCAGATTATTCCCACAGGATTTCAGTCAAAAGCAGAATTCAAAAAGATCAAACCTATCCATCAAAATCATGCAATACAAAATTAGAATCTTTTAAATATTAAGCAACCGGCACACCATGTGGGAGGGGTGGATTTAAAATATTCAGCGAAGTAAGTGAGCAATTACCTTGGCTGCTGATAGTTTATCCAGACCCAGAAAATGTAAAATGAACTGTGTAGTTGATCCATTCACAATAAGTGTCAGGAATACAATTCCACCGGTGAAGAAAATGAACTGCAGTAAATTAATAATATCGATGTGATTTTCCAGTTATATATTGATGAAGCATTACGATATGATCAGGAAGCATGTCGCAAAAACTCACCAGGCTTCCAGTTTCAGAGCTGAGATTAAATGAGCCACCACTGGAACGCTAAACACAATCAAGAATTCAACCAAAATAAATTTAAATCAGTATTAAACCATAAAAAATATCTTAATATAATATAGTAATCATCACAATGCATGCAGATGATGTAGCATTTTGTTTGCTTTATACACTGAGAAGGATGTGTTATAGAGCTCGCTTTTGGCCAATTAATTTCTTAGAATTGAAAGCTATGCCATATGAAGATCTTAAAGAAAACATACAAGAGTTTCAATACTAGCTGGCATGTTGGCCTTTAAAAAATTACAGCAAAACATAATCAAGAGATGTGCAAATTTAAAGCCACAAAATTTTACATTCAATAAAATCCTAAGCATTTATAATCAGCCATCAAGAAGTTGAGTTCATGTACAATATATATACATAAACATGTAGGAGATAATCCATGCAAACTTGCCTTAACAGAGAGAGAAAGTGATAATGCAACAGCTCCCCGAAGCCCCGACCATATTAGGATGGCGGCCTCCTTTAAATCCAAACCATATCCAAAATATCGTAAGAATGGATACAATACTCCAACAACAATGCAACGTGATACTTGGACAAAGATGTACAGAAGAATCAGATAACCCCATGAATTTCCTGAAACAAAAACAGATTTATGATTTTTCCACGACCCAAAAGTTGTTTCATTGGGTAGACATAAAGAGGAACGATGAGAGTTATGGAACCTTGTATACTTTAGTAAAAACATAAGCTGAAGAGAATGAACAAGATTTTTTGAGAGAAGATGATAAAGAGCATAGAGCTGTAAGAAATATAAAACTTTCTTTACTCCAATAGTTAAGTGCGATTAACTAGAGAAAATAAATTGGAAGATGGTTAACTGACAAACTTTTTCAAATACAGTAATATTACTCTTTTCCATATTAAAAGATAAAAATAAAAAATAATACTGTTCAAAGCAGCATTGGGTACCAGATAGTGCCAACTTGATAGAGCTTAATGTGCTTTCTTTTATAGTGTAATATATGATTTATCCCAAATCATAGTGCCTTTAAACTAACAAGTATCATAAACTAATCCAAAAGATCTCTAAGTTAATACCATGTTGTTTTGTCACTCTCTTAGTTCTATATATCTTTTAGCAGGATCCTTTTTAAATAACTTTTTCTGGTATGCTTATTGCTAAAAGAGGTACTGAAATTAAGTTCTATATATCCTTTACCACGCTCTTTTTTGTTTTCAATCACTTTTTGCGGAGAGCTTATTGCTCTAAACATGTAAAGAAATTAACTATACTCTAGCATCCAATTTTAGAAACTCATCGTGTCCCAAATAGTTCTTTTTTCATTACCGATTTGATCTTGAAAAGATAAAAAGGAAAGCCATTTTCTTCTAAATTGACCAACCAAAAGTGAGCAGTACCATTGTTCTGAAATATCTTATCATTGCCAAGAATGCCTTCAGCTATAACAACTCCACTGCAAAAGCAACAGAAAAAACAAATATCTTATCAATGGAAGATATTTTCATCACTCAAAATGTCATAGTTCATTAATTTAAAGAAAGTAATTAAGTTTTTTTTTTTTTGGCACCCTTTCTAAAACAGTTAGGGAAATAAAAGTCTGTTTGCTAGTCTGATTTTAATATCAACCCTATTAGTTATCTTGATTGTTGTCATGATATCAGAGATTAAATAAAAGATACAAGTGTAATTGGCCAAAAAGGAACACAAAAATACAAGCAAACGAGAATCAAGTGACAAATTCTATGCAATTATGGTATGATAATTTATAAAGAACTCCATTAAATCTCCTAGTAAATTTGGAAGATCCAATCAGTTGAACTACTCTCCTACATAAAAGTTTTTATGCTTTGTGAAATGGGGACATCCAACCATTTTTTATATCACAAAAATATTTTTTGTTTAATTCTATATTTAACAGAGAAAATTAAAATAAGCAAAGACTTCCTTTTTAAAATTTAAAAATTTCTAGCATTCACAATTGAAATCTCCTCCTAAGGCAAATAGTCATGCTGCCTATTGGTATAGTGTTGGACTTTTAGTTCTAGTGACCGGGGATAAAACTTGCAACTTCAATTATCCAAAAAAACTAAAACCTCCTTTTAAGATAAAACCCATTTCTATTTTGGGTCAAACTTCTAGAATGTCCAGTATGTCAACAACAAAGAATATTAAGAATGTGTTGACATGCCTTTGCCACATATTCAAGGCATTGCAATCAAGGAACCAGTCTGCTTTATTCATGTTACTGATGAGTAAAACTGATGGCTTATACTTTTCGGAAACATTGTCTTGCAGTATGAATATATTTAAGATGTCTTTTATCTACTGAAACAGATCATTAAGAAAGCTTAAGATATAGTTTCTGAAGAATACATGTTCGCAAAACCATTTAGTACTGTTAGCAGTATACCCATCACCTTAAATGTTTTCACTGATAATTAAGACCTTTAGGCATGATGCCTCAATTGTACCTGGTCTCACCTGTAGGGCTTATTATTCGTTTCAATCATTTCTAAGCTCCAAAGCAACTACATATCAAATCTCAACTGTAGAAGACTATAAACTTGAACTTAAGCAGTTGAGAATTTATAATATATATAAATAAGAAATAAGCTAAGTTACAAGATAAAGGATCATAGAGGTTAATGAGGCCTTACCTCAAGATGAAAATTAATGTATTTGCAATATAAGCAACCATTTCCCTGAAGACGGAAAAAGAAAAGGTGATAACATAGTTAAAGGTAAATGCCCATGAAGTTCATTTTAGTTAACACATTACATATATGTAAATAAACGTATATGCATCAAAATCCACCAAGACATTTCATATTCCTAGCAGTCACAGTAGACACTGTACACAGCATTATGTGATTGGCTTTTCTTCCTTTCTTTTTTCATCAACAAAATCATTCAGGCATGCAAGAAACGACTGCATACTCCACTTACACCTTTGAAATCATTAATAAGATAGGAGGATATTACACAAAACTAGAAAGGCACAAGGCATACCAAAAGTGATGCAAACTCTGCTGACCATCACCCTTAAAGGCTGTCTTCGCAAAAGCAGCATAAAACCTGTCCATAGATCACAACCTCAAGAGATTTGTTTTCTTGAATTAGAAAGGAATCATGCAGAGCTGTTCTACTTACATTCCTAAAGTCATCACTGCCAAAACACCAGAAACTTCAATACCTTCTTGACCCTATAACATAAAATGCACATCAAGTTATCATCCATGGAGCTCTTTCAAGTTGATAAATTACTGCATGCTATATATGCTATTACATTTGACTATATTTTCAGACTGATTATGTAAAAGATGCACCTTTCTTATGAAAATATATTAGAAATAAATTGATGAAAAAACTTTGTTATGAACAAGACTGGACTCAGTTATAATTAGGTGGTTTCTTAACTCAAATATACAAAATCATGATGCTAATTTAGTTGTTAATGGCTAAAACTTTAGCACACTACAACTGAGAAAAAGTAAAGACTTCTTCCTGTAGAACTCCCTAGAAGATGAAGACATGAGTTGGACAAAACTGGAGATTGTATTGTTTCTTATGCTGTTTTACCCTGATATGTTTCACTTTTTTTTGAATTATATAACAATATAAGATTAGAAGAAGGGAGCAAACAGCTCAATGAAACCAAAAGCTTCAGAACATAGAGGTAATAGGGTGAAACAGGAACAAGAAGCCAAACAGGTATTGAGACTCAAGATTTAGCTCTTCAATCTGGATTATCATTTGAAGTTCCTATTTAAGAAACCTTTAATTATCATTTATAAGTTTATAATAGATTGCAATAATGCCAATGTGATGAAAAACCTTTCAGAAAGGTGTCTAAAAGATAGGAGAGAAACATACAGTGAAGTAAACAACGTAGCTCACAGCAACTGTCAATGTAATCTCAATCACTGTATCATTGAAAATAAATCCAAGCCACAAAACAGATGCTATCCCAAAAGCAATTCCAAGGCCGACACTGAAACCAAGAGGAGAGTCCTAAAATCAGAGATGATTCCTAGAAATGACTGTTGCAGAGTGAATGGTCAATCGGTTTCAAGCTTGAAGGCAAGTAGGACTATTGCCTCAGAGAGAACCATTTAGAGGACTTGTCTGTGACAAAGTTCCCCTTTAGTTATTTATTCATTATACATCTTAATCTCTCTGTGATAGTTGCTTGAGAAAATGAAGGATACTTACGCTCCAAGAGCGACTTTGGCCAGAAATCCAACAATGGCATCCCAACTAAAGCTCTCTCCATTTACCATTTTAAAGAATAACTGATAGACCACAATTGCTGTCCTGCACACACAAATTAACAAAAAGTTATAGCATATGTAAAAGAAAAAAAATCATGAAATGACATTGGAAGATTTAATATATTTAAGCAATATGTTGGCTTCAAATAATCTGATGCACCAAATAACATGGAGTGTTTTATACAGCACAATTAAAAGATCAAAGAATAAATTTCTAAATTAAATACCCATCATTCATTAAGGATTCTCCTTCAATTATGGTGCTCAGTTTTTTGCTAGCACCAAGCTCCTTCAACAAAGCCACAACAGCAACAGGATCAGTAGCACTCAGAAGTCCCCCAAGCAACAGCGATGTTTTCCAGTTCCACTCATATGGAAAAGTGATCTGCAAGGTAAATATAGCTAATGTAACTACAGAATTAAAAAAATCAATTTTCTAAGCCCGGAAGCTGGAATACCTTCAGAGCAAATCCAAGACAGAAGGTTGAAATAATAACTCCAGGACCAGCAAGCAGAACCATTTGTGCCATACACCTCTGTTAACACCCAAACCATAGTTTTTCAAGAAATAAGGTTTTAAGTCATAATCTAAAGGATAGAATAATGTTACAAACATACACCAGCTGAGGTAAAAGGTAAAAGTTTGGTAATCTTTCCTTTCTTTGGGAAATGAAAAATCAAACAAATGAGTTGGACTACAGGAGGGAAGAAAAAAACCTCCGAAACTAGTAACAAGCCTAAAACCATAAGTAGTTACCAAAAATTGAAACCAGTTGACATGCATGGACAAAAGGGGAAAGAAAACTAAAGAAAGAATAAAGACTACTACTAGAATGGGATTGAAGGGAAGGACGGTAAACAAAAAAGAATAGAGGGCTAGAAATGCCCCTTCCTTCCTCCTCCTCTTCTCTCTTCCCATTCCCTCTCCTTTTCCCCAACCCCGAAACATGGAAAAAAGGTGGTAAATGAAGCAAGACAATCAATAACCAAATAGTAGAAAAACAAATATGCTTTGATTCGCACAAATAACCTATAGGAGAGAAGGAGGAGGATTGATAGTTAACATTCTTCCTTTCAGAGAAGACCTGCTACAAATTTTTAAATTTTACATAAGGTGCCTTGTAAAACAAGTTTGTGTAGAAGGTGATGAACATTCAACTAAAAGCCCTTAGCTAAAGGTTGAGAGATCAACCTGAAAATAAGCCATTAAAACCCCCAAATCTACCTATAGTGGATAACACCCCTCACTGCTCCCCAGCACAAACAGGTACAATACTAGCAAATAAGACAAGCAAATCTACCATTCATCAAATAGAGAAAAGAACAGTGTGACTGGATCAGTTGGTTGGTTTGTCAGCACAAAATACCAATTGGATAGAACAGAGGTTTTTGAATTAAAGAATTCAAATGACTGGTATTTAGAAGCATTCTTTCTTCAGTAAAACTGTGAATGTGAAATTCTTAAGACTTATAAGCCAAGGTGAAAATACAGACCTTTATCTGGTGCACTTCCATAGAAAATGCACTCTCAAAAAGTAATGCGGGTAGAAAAACAGCTAATAGAAGGTCAGGATCAATGTTGTTCCCTGCAAATCAGAAGTAACACCCTTAAATTTGTTGATTCTTGATGAAATATAGGTACTTTTTCGGATCAAAACTATCTTAAATTTGCCTAAGGAAGGGAATAAAATGAAGTTAAAAAACTTACAAAGTCGAATGCCATCACCAATCCTTCCCAATTTATGACTTGTACCATATTCTGCAAAGCAAGGATCAATCACATTGACATTGAGTAAATAACTTCCAGGGACAACTAAAAGAAATGGTAAAAGACCAAGTTATAAAGAACAGGAAATAAAAGCAACAAACTTGCAACAACCAAACAATTTAGCATGACCATATCTTGATCCTCGCGTATTGATCAATAAAAACGTTACAACCAGGAAACAGCAGTAAAAAATGCGATAGAAGTTGAAAAGGAATTCACTAAATATTAAAATACACATTACACCTATATAGAGAGAAATTATGACCTTGAGATTGTTTCTTGTGAACTTGAATGAGCCACCAATTCCAGTATCTTGGAATCATGTGCCAAGTTTTTTTCTTTTAATCAAGAATGAAATCATAATTCCAGTTAAGACCTTGTTTATGGCTATGCTATCTTGCTTACAAACTGAAATCAATTTTCACTGGTAAATTGTAAACTAACTTCCACTTAAAAGCCTTACAAAAAAAATCCACTTAAAAGAGTTCAGATTCAGAAATGGAATATGGAATATAATATATATTAAGAAAATTATCCCATCCACCTGACGGGATTCTTAAACTCCACCAGCTGGATTGTATCCAGAATAGCTAAAACATTAAGAATGAATTCTTTTTTGACGTTGTAAATTTTTAACTTTAACAAGTAAAGCTGAGCACTACTATGGTCACTTTTTCTAAATATACTCTAGGATTATATATCACTTCAATAATGTATAATTTCTCAAAAATTAACGAAACAAAAGATACACTAATCAGTTTCGCTTGTGGAGTGGCATGTCTTAACCCTTTAAATGGCATTGTTTTTTTTTTAATCTTTAAAGTGGCGTGTATATATAATAGAAATAATATATATATATATATATATATATATATATATATATATATATTATGAGAAGAAGAATGAATTTTGTGTAGTTTTAGAATTAATAATAATAATAATAACAATAATAAGAGGGTAAACTCTTAACTCACCGAGTTAAGAAGGAAACTCCAGTCAGTGTATCAAAGTATCAAAGTTGAACTTATATCAGTATACTTAATTTGGTTTAGAAGATCAAAAATCGAAGTAATATTAGAAGAGAAAAGCAGATGGAAAGAAAAGCCCAGAAATTAGAACTAATTTGCTGGCAAAACTAAAGAAGAAAAATCTTAGCTTAGATCTTGTGACTTACAATATTGACTTTAGATGAGTCAAGTTAATGATCTATTTTGGTGGCAAAGGGATTATAAAAACCAAATGAAGTTTGCATCAAAACAACGAAATTAACAAATTTTGATATATTGGAAATAGAAAAAAGAAAAATAAAAAAGTCAAAACTCCATGAAAGTCCAATGGACAATCCTACTTCTCCTGTGCTGCTAATTTAAATTTTCTTATGATAAATAAGAAGTGGTAAAGGAAGGAAGAGGCGAACCGAGAGAGCCGAGACCAAGGCCAATGATGAGCAAAGCGACAGTGTAAGGAACTCTGGTGCCGCGAAGAAGATGCCTGGAAGCGATTCCTAATACCAAAGAAATCCCAACAAAGATGACCGCATCCACTGGCTCCGATTCACCGGAGCTAATTTCCTCTAGCATTCTCGAAGGTAACACGTATAGATACTCTTTCACTTCCTCCATGTTATTACAACTCAAATCACCTGCTTGCTATCTCCTTCTCATTTATTTATATAAAAATCACTTGAAACTTTATTAATATATATTCTTCATGTAATTTACATTTTAGGTCATTAGATTTCGCCAAATTACATCAATCACTTTTATGTTTC